>NC_059284.1:1437445-1559945 GCF_017591435.1 Portunus trituberculatus
TATTTTTTAATGTATTTGTATATTTACCCTAACACACACACACACACACACACACACACACACACACACACACACACACACACACACACACACACACACACACACACACACACACACACACGCAGTTTTTAAAGCGTTTCCCTCATTACCATCTTTTCTTAATCATAATCACAGATAATGATAAGAATAATAGAAAAGAATATCAATTACCAAAGCTCTACCATGCCGTATTTCACCGTATTACAGCGGTACTACATTTACTTTGTTCCTGTTCCGTGCTATGATAAAGTGTTGAGGGTTGATATCGTTCCTTTCTGCTCCGTGGTGAGGGGCAAGCCATGCACCGCGGGGTCCCTTACCGTTCCTTTAGGCCCCAGCGTTGGAGTGAATTGATGGCGTTAATGGTTCTCCTTTTAGCGTGGATATTATGGGTGGAACATTTTTCATTTTTTATGCCATTAATATTCTGGCCTTTTTTCTCTCTCACTCTTCTTTTTGTTTATTTATAGTTTACTTTATTCATTCGTCTATTTTCGACTGTAAGCGTCGGTATTTTTAACTTTCGTGCGGTTTTTTTTTGGGAGGTTCAACTATTTCCAATCGTTAACATTTACCTCGTGTCAATTATGTACTGTCGTAAACATCAGTATTGTCATTTTTTTTTATTTCATATGAATTATTTCAAAACCTTAACGTCAGTATTTTAACTTCCTTTTATTTATTTATTTTTTTACTGATTATTAATATTTTAGATTTTAAGTATCAGTCATTTTTGTTTTCCTTCCAAAATCTGGTTTATGATTATCTTTCTAGCGTTGATATTACCTCCTTTTATGACCAGTGTTGTAGTATTAAGCAGCCATCAATAGACGTAAGAGTATTGTTCTTAGCTGTTAGTTCATTGTCGCTGCAGTGAGATCCAAGACTCTCCCTGCAGCGGATCAACTTCTATCAGCCAGGTAATACTGCAGTCGCCACAAGTTGAGCTGCTCTGGATGTCATTCCCCTGCTTTCTCTTTCTTTCAGGGCGGGAAGCTGATTATAATATTTCCGCCACTTCCAAGTTTTCCATAGCTAAGTTTATTTCCAGTCACTTAAGCAGTCAGTCTTGCCCTAAGCTTCCAAAAAAAGAGATTTCAAGAAATGATTCAGAATTTATATAACCATTTTCAGACTGTACTCTTTAGGGCTGACGCCTTGGTGGCTTTTTTTTTTGTTATTGTTGTTGAAAGAGGCCAGAATTCCATTCTCTCTCTCTCTCTCTCTCTCTCTCTCTCTCTCTCTCTCTCTCTCTCTCTCGCACACACACACACACACAAAACCCACTATTTCCGAATATTTCAACAGGAAAACAGCAATAATATAAAAATATTAACCCTTCAGAAAATCTGTGAAAGCAACCTACATAATTTCTATAAACGCATCCATGTGAAAGACAACACGCGCCAGTGCAGATGTAGCACGTGGCGACACTCATATGGATGCCTTTATGTAAATTATGTAGGCTTTTATAGTTCGTTCCTAAATATGAAAGGTTTGCGAAGGTTCAGTGAAACTATAAGTGCACTAATCAGCTGTCTCGCTTAAAAAGGAAGAGGAGGATAAGGTGTCAACATGCCTATACAAGACCAACTCAACCTTAAGGGCGACTGTAGTACGGGCTGTAGCTCACCCTTCTGTACTGACAATCATCCGTGAAGATTAGGCTTGTCTGTACTAACCTTAATCCTTCTAGCGGTGAGGAGGTAGGCTGTGTGATAGTAGTGTGTGTGGTAGTGTCCTAGCCTCAGTTCCCCCAGCAGTAGGGCTCCGTATGGTTCTTTCAAGGCTTCGCACGCCCGTAATCCCTGGGAGCGGCGGTTCTGCTTCACCCTGCCCTTCCTAATGCGCGCCGTCTCCGCCACGCTGCGGGTCACGGCCTGGGGGGGCGGCAACCCTCGAGCCTTCAAGCACATCATATTACAGGTAACGATAGGAATATTGCTCTTACTGTCCCTGCATCAACCTTTACCTCCTCCTCATCTTCCGAATTCTCATCCTTTTTCCTTTTCCTTCTGTTTCTTTTTGTTCTTTTTTTTTTCCCCAGCCCTCCTCCTCCTCCTCCTCCTCCTCCACTCGCAACTTCGATCCTGCCCACGGTTTCTGCCGGGGCTGTATGACCTTGTTTCTGCGGCGCCTCGGCTCAATCAATTTCAACTTTATTTATCTTTCTGCTATTCCTCCTCCTCCTCCTACTCCTCTTCTTCCTGCTCCTCCTCCTTCTCTTCCTCCTCCTCTTCCTTCTCTCCTTCTCCTCCTTCTCCTTTTTCGTCTCTTCACTCCTCCTCGTGGTCCTGCTATTTCTGCTGCCTCGCATTTTTCTCTCTCTCGGCGTCAACTTCTGTCAACAATTGGCTGTCACGCGATCCTGTGCTTGAGTTCCGATTTACGATGTGTTTCTCTTCGATTTGCGCATCTTGTTTTTCTGCTGTCGCCGCCATAGCCAAGAGCGACACTTCTTTACCTTGTTTATTGTTTTTGTTTTCTGTTAATTTGAAAGACTAGAATTCCTTTAGTTATATATTTTTTTGTTAGATTAAAAGAAAGTTCGCTTGGTTCTAAAAATTGAAATCCCTGTAACTTTCTTTTTCCATTACAGTAAACGAGAAAGATCGCTCCATGGTCCTTAAAAGATTGGAATTCTTTTATCATCTTTTTCCTATTGAACTAAGAGGGAAAGATCGTGTGTGCTTAAAAAGATTGAAATTTCTTGAACTTTTCGTTTTTTTTACTATTGAACTAAAAGAAAAAGATCGATTGTCTTTTCTTTTATTCTAACTAACTTAAACATTCGACATTTATTTTGTTTAGTTTTTTGTGCTTTTTTTTCCATTCAAACTCAAGAAAAACCATCGCTTGACCTTTGCTTTAGTTTTTTTTTTTTTTTTTTTTTTTTTTTTACAAACTTAAGCATTCGATATTCCTTTTATTTTATTTTTTTTTTTGGTAGATTCATATCGAACTATAAGGGAACAATAAAAAAAGATAATCACAATGAATAAATAATTAAATTCTTTCGTTTCATGTATTCATAGATAATTTCAAACCATATTTTATCGCCGTATTTCTCGGACAGTGCCATTTTTCTTATTTCTTAACATGTGATCGAACTAGAGAAACACAAAATCGATAGTTTCTTAGGTCTCTCTCTCTCTCTCTCTCTCTCTCTCTCTCTCTCTCTCTCTCTCTCTCTCTCTCTCTCTCTGGGTGTGTCCCGTAGTTCTCCTCACGTTCAACCAGGTGTTAAATTCTAGCTGCAGGTGACTAGCGTGTACTAATCAATGAAGCGAGTTCGGACAGGTAAGTGTGTGTGTGTGTGTGTGTGTGTGTGTGTGTGTGTGTGTGTGTGTGTGTGTGTGTGTGTGAAAGTGTAAATAATCTCTCTTGTTTTGTGCTCCTGCATATTGATTTACTAATTTATTTTTTGTTAGTCGGTACCGATTGGCTTGGCTATTAAATTAAAACTTTTATCTGCAAGTGTTGTATAGAATGTATAATAAATTGGCCTGTAGTCCCCCGCAGTAAGTATGACGCAAAACAACACGATTAGTTTTCATTGCTTCGTGATCCTGTATTGTCAGCAGCGATACTGAAAGATTGGTATGTTTTGTATGACTCACTATTGCAAATACGTATTCTTTTCTTATTCCCGTGGATTTTTGTAAATATCAAACACAGAACCTTTAAAAATTATATGTAGATTATTGTATTTTGTGGTATTGTATTTGTTCACGATTGTTTGAAATTATAAGTCACATTTGGTTGTAATAATAAAATCTTACATGGCATTATAACTAATATTTGATACTTTCAACCACAATGGCCAGGATTAACATGTAGATACTATGATTATCACTAAGATGTACAATATTTAACACGTTACAGCCCATTGCCAGGGTTAACAAGTAGGTACTGTACTAATTATCACTAAAATGTACAATTTTTAACTCTGACTGCCACTTGGTACAACTTTCTTAATTATGAATCACTGTGAGACATCTTTACTTGTTCTAAAGCCACATCCAATCTTTGAACTGAGCAGAAATTGCAAAATCTTATCTTTTTCAGCCCCAGGTTTCTTATAGAAGTTTATAAAGATTTCATACATTGCATATGGTAATGATAACTGTCTGGCATTGAAGTGAAAGGGTTAACACACACCTTTGACTCCTTCAGGATCTACTGGCGGTTCTTGGGGGCTTTGTAGGGGCCTTGCGGGTGCCTGAAAAGTGGGTGCCTGGGCGCCTGGACCTACTGGCCAACTCACACCACATCATGCACGTGGTGGTGGTGTACGCCGTGTACCACCTCCACCAAGGCGCCGTGCTGGACCTCGTCTGGCTTTCCGGCAACTCCACCTGCCCCCACCCCACCGTCGCCTCCCCCACACCGACACTCTAATACACGTACGCACAGCCATACGCGACATTGCTAACACGCACACAGGTCACAGGTTAAACACACATACATACATCAACATTGATTCATGATGGAAACTACAAATTTATCACCATTTTTCTTCCTTATTTTGAGTTACCATCCCCTCCTTTCGTTCCTCTTTCTTCCACTTACTCTTCTCTCTCTCTTCCTGCCTTTCTTTCTTCTTATCTGCGTCCTTGTCTTTCTCTTTTTTTTTCTTTTTTCCATCTCCCTCCTCTTTGATCTGCATTTCATTTGGACACACACACACACCAGACCCCACTCATTAGTCAACCACCACCACCACCACCACCACCACTGCGGGTTTCATTCTATTCCGTTCGTATTTTCATTTAGTACGTGGTTGGTTACATGATGACGCGCAGTATTAAGTGAGAGTTCTTATAGCTAAATATTTCATTCGTGTAGCTGCTAGTCACGTCACGTCATGTCATTCCTATTAGTAAGCTGACGCCCCGCACTGACCGGCACGTGAGGAAGAAGATGCAGGAAAGATGTTGAGTCATGTCGGGCTGTCACCTCTAGGGACCTTATTTAGATTTAGTTCGTGTTTCTGGATAAAATTTGACCCTTGTAGCCTGTAACAGTAAACGGTATTAGTATTTTTTTTTTATGTATTTGCTATTATTTTATTATTATTGTTATCTTATTTATTTATTTTTAGATTTTTTAGGAGCGTATTCTCAGACTTTTTCGCACTTTATTTCAACTAGCCTACTTTCAAAAGGCTTTTGTAAAATTTGTTAGTGAGAGTTTTTCAAAGATGATTTTCATCATTCTAGCGTTAAACGGAAAGGTTTTAGAGTTACTGGGATTTTTAAAGATGTGTGATTGATTCCAGTGATAATTTAACAAGAATTAATTCTACCTACGTCAATAATGAAAGACAAAAAAACAAGAAAATTTGATTAATGATCTATATGGCCTTTTAAAAGTCTTCATGAGAGCCCAAAAATTTCAGAATACGTGGCCTGGAGCATAGAGCACAAATTTATTTCATTTAGTTAAGTTTTAGCATTTGATTTCACATGTTTTGTTTTATACTTCATAGATTTATTTGCCCCTTTTTTCGGTGTTTTGAAAGGACAGTTTGTATATATTGAAGGTGGAGAGCGCGATATTTTTTTTCTTTTATGTATGTTTGGTAGAGTTTATCCGTGAATGTGAGGTGCATATACGAGTGACCCTTCCTCTCAGATATATTCTTCTCTGATAATGCTTTTATTATGACGTGTTGATAGAGTGCGGGGATGCATGCTCCGCCTTTGCTGTGATGAGTTTCCTTTGCAGTTGATACTCATGTTATTAATCATCAAACTGTATACATATTACCAGTCATTAATTTTATGTTTGACACTTAAGTACCAAATGAATGACAATAAAATATTTTGATCACTGTCGCCAAAGGCACCAAGGTAAAACTCCTCAGTTATATAATAAGGCGTATAATATATCACACAAATATGGTCACAATTGATAATGATGATAATAATAGTTTGGACATGTACGATAACATAATAATGAAAATGTATGAAATACCGGAGTCGGGACTCGGGAAGACGGGAAGGTTTGTTGTCAATTCGTCACACTTCACGTCCTGAGCGATGTGGGTGCGTTTCGCGCGTTTTTTTTTTTTTTTTTTTTTTGTGTGTGTGTGTGTGTGTGTGTGTGTGTTGACCGTGTTTCGCGTGTGTTCCTGTGTTATCAGTGTGCTGAGGTGCAAGAGGGACAGTGGAGGAGTGAGAGAAAGCTCTTGGAACCTCTGAATGGACTCATGGGTTGGTAAGAAAGTATGAACTGAGTTTTTGGTTTGAGTAACGAGTAGCGAAAACAGGTCTGTGTATAAATCATCTCTCTCTCTCTCTCTCTCTCTCTCTCTGTGCTATGACACATATTGATATTCAGGTAACTTTGAAAGATGCATATTATTCATTACTTTCTCAGGTTTATCAAGTGAACTCTAAAAAGTGACTGAGTATTAAGGCCACGTGTTGCTTTTTTTCCCAACTCTCCCTCTGTTTTATACACTGACATGTAGATCCTCTAATTGCTTTTAGTTATCTCTATATTATGTTTTGACAAGAACTTGAGGGGATTGGGTCATCTATATGTGTGTGTGTGTGTGTGTGTGTGTGTGTGTGTGTAGCGTTTCATGGGAACAATGATAATCTTCAGTGCAAAAGAGAGGAAATATCTGAACGTGTAACCTCAAATTGTCCTCAGGCGCGTGCTGGTGTGGTGCTCAAGGCATCACTGTCGGCTGATGGAGGCATTCCCATGTTGATTTATGTTCATCATTTCACTTACATACATCGGAGTCCATAAGGATTTGTTTATCACACGTTATGAGCTGTGCAGACTATCAGGGGCAAAGATATTCAGGGATAGGATTTTGAATGATTACTTTGAGTTATTTAGGTCTGTATTCTTAAATATTTTTGCTTCTTATCATAACTAGAGGAAGCTTTTGAGGTTTTCATAGGAGTTTTCATTATTCTAGTGATAGTTTAACTAAGATTCTACATCAGTAATGGAGAAAACACCCATAAGGACCTAAAAAACCATCTCTTGCTTCTGAAAATAATAGTAACGGGCTTAGTGTTTAAGAATACAAGATTTAATCTGCATGAATTGATTGGAGCTAGGCTATCCTTTGGACCACATTCTAACACTACCAATGCAATACTGATAAGGTTACTGTGGTTCTATTGAGTGACCAAAGCAGAATATAAATGTATATGTATATGTATATGATTATTTGATATATATATCAGGTACTGATTATTGAACCAAAAGGTGTGCATTGTTATGGATGAATGATAGATTTTCTTGAGTGTTTATTTAATTGGTGTTGATAGTTACTTATTTGTAGATTTTTATTATTTTTGCTGCCACCAGTGCTGAGTTTTGACAGGTAAGGTATTGGTGTTAGCGGCGAGTGGATCAGGGAATTCAGAGCTACACAATTGGCTGGAAACACTTGTCACTTTTAAACCCTCAGGCCATACATGCATAAAGTATTTCCCTTTCTCCAGGACCAAAAGGATGATGCATAGTAGTAGTATATTGATTTCACAGGTGGAATGGAACCAGGTGTACATTTTTATATATTTTCTCGGCTTGGTGACCTTGTGTAGGTGTTAATGCTCATTTGTATTGCTCCAGCTGTTTTCCTGGAGGAGTGAGTGGTAGTGTAACACCCAGTGATGTATAAGCTTGTACATGAAGAGGTCTTATTACAATACACTGGTAGATTTTAAACAGTACATAAATGGATTTCACATAGTACATTAGATCTGACACAGCCACAACCTCTGGCTTCCCTGTGTGTGTACAAGTGAGTCAGGCAACTGCTGCTGTGGGAAGAAGAGGCAGAGTATATAGAAATATGACATACATTGATGACTGACAACTTTGGCTTTACCGTTAGCATACCAGAGTCAGTCTACCATCAGGGGAAGAAAAGTTATGTTACATGGAAATATGACAGGGCGTTGTGACTCTTCCTAAATATGACAGTGTTTTGTGACTTTTTTAATGTGCTTGGTGAGGAAGAACACCACTACCATCACCGCCACTACTATTACGGTCACTACTGCACTTAGATGGCTCTCCGATGACCTGCTATTTCTGTTAACCTGTGTGTTTGGTACATAATTGTTGGAATATACATGTTAGTGAATGGTCTTTCTTGACAATGGTGTTGGGAGAGGCCATGTGACATAAGTTATCTTGAGCTGAAGCACTGATTTCTCTTAAGACTTAGACATTTGAGTTTATGAAAATGAAGAATGTTAAGAATGTTTGATGTTTAATCAACAAAGAAATCAGGTCACAGAACAGAGAACCATGCAAGAATACACATCAATAGCCATCTAAAGCTGAAGTAAGGATATGAATGTGTTTATGTGGCGTACTGATATATTTGAGCTCTTGAAAATCAAGAATATAAGAAGATTTAATGTTTTATCCACAAGTGATGCAGGTTGTAGGACAGGCTGTGTTACCTCTCCTGTCCAATACTTATGAAAAATATTACACTGTTTATTGTCAGTGTAGTTAAGATGTATAGATGTAACTAGAGGTGTTAGAGTCAAATTAAGAGCGAGGATAATATGGAGCAAATAACCTCACCTTGTTGTAAGACTAACAAACTCCCATTTGATATAACAATGGAGCAAGTGTTTGTAGCACCTCTGTTCTTAGGGTAGACATTAGAGTAGCCAATTTGACCTGCTTCCCACTATGCTTTTATAGTAGACACCTTTTCTTGCTTCAGTAGAGACTATCAGGAAAAGAACAAAACCAAGAAATCAGGTCTTCTTTGACTAAGCAATTGATCCAGCAAGCAAAATGTATATTCACTAAGGCTATTAATACTATAGGGTTAAATGATGGGCAGGCGGGTCACTGTGTGTGTGGTACTGTACCTAGTGCTGTTGCTGCTGTGTGGGGTGTGGCTGTTAGCTTTCTAGGAAGAACTTCAAAGTTTCCTGTGAGATTTACAGTCTAGTCAGAAAGATATTTAGTCCCCCTTTATCAGTATTTGCCGTTTTATTATTGTACCTTTGAAGGAAACGGAGAATTGTATAATGAAGCAGATTTCACCACTGTAAGCTACTATAGTGAGAGTTATGTACATATACCTATTTCATCGTTATACCATATATTTGTACAACATACAGGCAAGTTCAAAGTAACCAGTTGTAATACTCTTGCGTGTTTCGTGTTGCTCACCATGAAGTAATTAAACACACATTTCAACTCAGTCAAAATGGGCTAAAGCACCAGGGAGGCATCGAATCCTCCCCATATCACAATGCGTGTCTTGGTGTAGCTTGTTGCACTCAATAACTGAAGTACCCAGAGGAATTTGCTGGAACCTGGCAGAAGCAATCCCTGGCATGCCACTCACAGTGGGGCCAGATGAGGGTAGCCTTGGTCTGGAATGACAGTTGGTGTGAAGTGTTGGCTTTTGTTCAGGGGGTTTGAAATCTCTCAGCCCAATCAGCTACTGAGCAGCAGCTGTTGTTAATATAACCATGGTATAAATCCTTGTTATCTTGGCTTTCTGTGGTCACAATCATCCAACTGTGTTTCACAGTTCCTCTTTTTTTGTGGCCATCCTATCTGGGTATTGGTAATTTGACTGATTAATCACATTCCTGAAAAAAATGTAGGTGGGGGATGAGTGGAGCCATTCACAATGTTGTGTCCATCATACTACAAGCTAGGGAGTGGCGCACTCAAAACCATCATGTTCCTTTCTCTTGTGGTGTCTCATTGCCGTTACTCATAGGACAGAGCATAGCTAACTTACTCTTGGCATTGTTATTAGCATCAAAATATATATAGATGTTTATGGAAGAAAGATTAAATGAGCTCATCTTTATATTATAAAAAGAAAACATGGTTGTGACATAGTAATGATGTCAAGTGTGGCTGGGCAATGGATGCAATATGAGGCAGCTTGAGAGATGTTAGTCTCTGGTTCAGGTCAGTCATTTCACCATCGTTCACATTGTTTGTCCCAGCATCATCCTCTGAGAAGTGCCCATTATGAGCATCATCTGCACATTTATAGAGTTGAGATGGGTTCATTGGCTGCTGTCCTTTCATTCTGTGATCTTTTGAGAGGAGGAGTTGATGTGATGTGTACACACTGGACTTGAATCAAGAACTTCCTGTGTTCTAAATCCTTGGTGGCACAGCACCCAAGATCAGGTGTCACAGATGTCGTACAGCACCTATCATATAGATACTCTGGACTTGAATGAAGGACTTCCTGTGTTCTAAATCCTTCACGACAACACTCAAGTACAGGCATCAGAGATGTTTTAACTGACTTATTGTTGTTATCAAGAGTGTTAGCAACTAGAAAACCAGGTGAGCAAACAATGCATCCTTGACAGTCACTACCAGCAAAGGTTTTACCAGGTTGAGCACACAGACACACGTCCCATTAAGGGACCAAGGCAGACCATGCTGAAAAGGGGAGCTAATACTGAGTAATTATATTTATGAACAGTATTTGGTTGTATGTGATAAGCACAGTAGAGGCTTGAGTCATATCTAATGATTAAGTTTTGTCCTCAGACAAATATCTTTTGTTCTGTCACAGCTTAGCTGTATCTTATAAAGGAATCATAGATATAAGAAACTATCTATACTGATTTTGGGAGCATTTTTCAAATTCTGTATGTATACATAGTTCACCAAGATAGCTGTAGCACATGCCTTCTAATCTTGTAGGGCCTCTTACCAGGCTCTGATGGCTAGATTGATCATGATGTCAGGTGTCTGCAGGTCCTAAAATAAGGGGACTGGAACTGGACACATTTACTGGCTTGTGACAACTTTCATGTTGTACTTTGAGCCGGCACGGATCTTTGGCAAGACTTGAAGGTGAGGCTTGACTGCCATGGCTGCCTCTGTGCACTACCTGATGCTTGGCAGGAGCTTGAGTTGTGTAGGTGACTAAGGCAGTGCAATAAATAGATGGTTAGATAAACAAAATAACAAAAAAAAAGGTGTAAAAGCTTTGAGTCTGAGTAATGTTACTAGTCATATAAGTGATCTCAAGCAAGGAGGATTATGGTAAGCAACTAGATTAGAATTCACACTATTACAAACATGAAGATTTGTGTATTGTTTGAAAACACTTGAATCATGTTAAATCAAAGTATCTTTTAAGAATATTATATCTTTGCTTGAGGCACCAAAATTCTTGGCTTTACTGAAGGTAATGTGATGGGTCCTTACTTTAAACAGCACCAGGATCACTCTAGCAGACATGTGGTATCAGGTTACTCTTTTAGTGGGAACAAATTTCCTGACAACTCTTACACTTCAATATCCAGTGCTATTACTCTCAATGGGACAAGTTTCTTCTCATGTCTTATATTTTTGTGTATCCAATGTTTTGTCATTTGTTCTTTCATTGTATCATCTGTTAAAGTGGTGATTTGCCAAGTTCAGAAGTGCCCTTTAAAGTGTTGTAGAAAGGCAGGTGACAAGAAGTGCATGGGGACTGCAGTTCATTAAAATTTTAACCCTGGAAGTACAGCAAAGTTATCAGATTAGGTAGAATACATGGTACTGTGAAGTGAAGTCCGTGCAAGTTCTGAGTTAGCACAAACTTGAGCCCAGTGTGGCTTGCTGACAGCACTCACTGCTCTGTGTTAAGGCAGCAAGTGTCAGTGCTGGCAAAACCTGAAGCTGTTTCCCACATTATAGGTAAAGTTTGTCTCCTTCCTGATGGAGAACCTTGATATTTCACACCTGTTAATCTCTTGGAGCTTTGTTTGCCACTGGTGTCTACTAAACCTGCCAAATATGCCTTTGTTTTTTATAACTGTGCAAGTCTGTAGCTGGGTTTTGGAGACTGTTCTTTTTCCACTTCCCCCAATTGTAATACTAAAGTATAGGAGTTGACTATCATCATAAATTACAGAGTGCCTGCTTAGTGTAGTAATTTACATTTTGACTATTAGGAAATAATGGCAAAGAACACGTCATTGGCTTTGTACGTGCTCCCAGACCCCTTAAGCTGCAGCCTCCACCACTGCTGGTTTCTTGGGTGATCAAATGAGCCACTTGTGTTGCCACTGTTCATTTCCATCTGTCGCTTGGAAGAAAAATCTTGATGAAATCATATTTGAGGTTGCTTCCACTACTATTATTTAACACAGCTGCATAATTTGACTAGAATGTTAGTGACAATGCCTTGGAGCTCACTAGGTGGCATGAGTTGCTTTCACCTTGATGCCCAGTAGTGTGACTGGAAGCATAAAGAGTTGTTATCATCTCTGCCCCTTGTGGCATATCCCTTCAGTTTCATAGCATACTGTATTTATAATAGCATTAGCCTTAAAAAGATCATCATAATTAAAGTTAAGTATTACAGTATATGCATTGTTACTTTTAATTATACATATATGTGCAGGACACAATATAGTATGTATGGGCACATTGTCAACACAAAACTACATTAGTTAGTGCACTTTACCACCACTAGCAAATGTATGTTTTCTCTCCCTAATTCACCATTGGTATTGGTGTTCAGTGCTTTGTTATGCTGTCACAAGCTCACAGCAGTGGGATTAGTCAGGGATCCATATAATTTGTTCCACTCCAACAGACTCGTGTTCTTGGTTTGGCTGTCAAAAATACCCCAACTATAACTTCATGTTTTGTTGTGTCACGTGATATGTTTATGTCTTGGCATTTGGAATATGTTTCCTGTTTCCATTGGCATCTTAGCACTTGTTTTGTATAGCATCAGAAACTGTAGCCAGAGTGTGCTGTCCCTCAACAAAGGTCAATAAAAAGTTATCAGATAATCACATTTTCATTATCTAAGAGGTTGAAATATACATACTCTTATGGCTCTTCAGATTAGATATATGTGTCCCTTTCACTTTCTGATGACTCAAACACCATCCTCAAAAAACTGCAAATGATCTTGTGTAACATCATTCATAGACAAATTTTCCGATGTCAAACTCCACCTTAAAACTATACAGGCTCTAATATCTTATTATATCTGGCTGTATCACACAACAGTTTACACTTTTAGTATGCATATATACACAAACATACAAACTGACTGATCTTCACACTTGGGTAGAAGCAAAAAATGTATTGTAGGCAGTGTAGTGAGTCACCTCAGGTTACTGCACACAACACAAGCCTCTACCCATACATTTGTTCACCAAGACAGTGTGCTCAAATAAAGTTATACGTCACTCTTTGAAAAATAGTTTTTGTTATATACAGTCCAGAATGTCTTTGATAACGGCAGGGATGTTTATGGGAGATGAATAAGGAAAACTAAAACTTTAATGAAATGAATGGTGTAAAACTGAACACAGGATTTACATGAATGGATGGTGTTCCTGAATGGCAAAGGAAGGACAATATTCAAGAAAAGTACATGACAATTACATAACAGAGCACTGGTGCAGTTTATCCAATTTATTAATACACAAAACAATGAGCTGAATGATAAACTGAATGGGAACTCATTGTCCACAGTTTCTTTGGACAAAAGTCAACAAGTAAAATACTGCAAAATATTGGTTATTTCATCTGATAGAAGTGTGGATGTCAAATAATTTAAAAAGAAGAAATATTTACAATAAAATATAATACTACTCATATCTACACATTTCCTCAGTCACTAATGTTGATGAGGAATTTGAGACATCTTGTAACAAGATTAATGGATTGATTTATCTATACAAAGTCACAACTAGTAGTTTATCTATATTTCATCAATTGAAACCAGATTTAACTTAGCCTGACATGGACCCTGTGTGTGAGTCTTTTACAGTTGTGATTTAGCCTTTTAATACAAGTACAAGCTTTACTTAATAACCTAAATTTCCTGACCATGAGATAACCTGCGGAGAGCTTCAAATTATAGCTAAATTGTTAATACTTTCTTCAACTATTGGTAACTGTTGAACAGTTTGACTCTGAAAATATCACTGTACCTCTTTGGTTATCCTGGCTTTGTTCTTATACAGTAATATACATTAACTGATCAATGTTTTATGAGAGAGAGAGAGAGAGAGAGAGAGAGAGAGAGAGAGAGAGAGAGAGAGAGAGAGAGAGAGAGAGAGAGAGAGAGAGAGAGAGAGAGAGAGAGAGAGAGAGAGTAAAATGGTTAATATATAGTTATCTGCAAATATGTGAAATTCATTTAGCTTCTCTTTATAACACAGCCAGCCAACTAAACACAACACCTCACCAAACACACTGCAGTCATTCTAATAATCTTTTTTCATTAAATATCAAACAATAAAATAAAAAATTTTCTATAGTAAAACAAGCATCTTCCTCCCAAGGAACATAACAGACTCAAGAACTGCTGAACATTCCTCAGAGATGGTTCCAAGGAACAGTACATGTGAGACAAAATGTAGACTATTATGGGGAAGCATTTGTCAGTTACCGGTAAGAGATGCAGGGCAATCTTACTCCTTCTTTTCCTCTATGCTGGGTGGGTAGAGCCAGGGGTGGATGCGCTGCTGGTAGATGTTATAGCCAACGCCTGCCGTCAGACACATCACCACGAAGCCCTGTGCCATCACACGGAAGTGAATCAGATACACGGACATCTTCACCTTGCGGTTCTTGAAGCCGTATATTCCATAGCCCACTAAGCCCATGAGTCCAGCCAGACCTGGGGAATTGTGTGTCATTGATTCCTTGCTCTCCTGGCTTCCTGTATGCTGTCAAATGTTGCTACAAAGGAC
The DNA here is from genome assembly GCF_017591435.1 of Portunus trituberculatus. Lineage (NCBI taxonomy): Eukaryota > Metazoa > Arthropoda > Malacostraca > Decapoda > Portunidae > Portunus > Portunus trituberculatus. Next base: position 1,452,187 of record NC_059284.1, read on the forward strand.
ACTTGCAAGAAGCCATTGCCTAAAATTTGTGTATCCCTCACAATGTGATACATCTATAATTGTCACTTATTCCTTAGTCCTAGGCATTATAATTCTCTGCATTTCTTGTATAATACAAATACGGCAAAATGGGACAATACATATAGTCATGGACCTGTCTTAAAAAAATTATACCAGCCATGAATTGACACAGTAACTGTGTTCTGTATCCTTTAGTCAGGAGATGATACTGTAATGGCCACATTACTGTATATAGTGCTCCATGTGAAATGTAGGTGGACTGGACAAGGAATGGACATCTTTACTGTAAATTTTGTAAATATTGCTGAACAATAAGCAAGCATTATTCTACTCCCAAGTCAAGGGATGACACAGTGTTGGTTTTAGACTGTATGAATTGGAGAGGCAGCCGTATTATGCAAGTATTAATGGGGCACAGAGGTGTAGATAGGGATCTGTTTCTTCACTTCTCCCTCCTTTATTTTCTCATCCCCCAACACTTCCATCTCTGCATTCACACCTTGCTTCACCTGTGTCTAATAGGTTGTCTTGCAATAAACAAAATCAAAACATGGGAAAACATTTTTTTAATTAGCTATAGTATATGGAAACTGATAAGTATGAAAAAAAAAAAAAAGGAAAAAAAAAAATAATAATAGTCGGGCATCATCTTCCCATGCCCTCTCTACAACCAGCTCTGGGGTGATGTTATCTTTGTTTTCCCTGTATGCTGTTAAACACGGCTAGGAGTGACAAGAAACAGGGACGAGAATTCACCTGGATATTTTATCACTTGCACTTGTACATACATGTATATGTAGCTTGAATGATAATTAAATGATGAATAAACAAGGTTGACAGCAGAAGGAATAATGAAAACTATTGGTGAACAATAGTGAAATAAAGGAGAAACTATTTTTCGAAACTGTCAATTAATTTAATACATGTTCTTTACTCATCCATTCACCACATTCATTATAAGGCCAGTAAGTTGTTGCCACTGAATAGCAGGAGGGTAATACTATACTCACCCACTACCATGAAGGGCGCATCTTTTGCCTTGCGGGCCAGACGGTCACTGTGGGACTCCCCATGGCTATAGTATTTGTCCGACATGGTTCCTGCTGTGGAGGAAGAAATGAGTTACTTAGGAAAGGAAAAGCTAACACATCAAGGAAACACTGGTGACTTAAAAGCAAAGCAAACAGACAGTTTTAAGGGTTTCATGAGATATACTAACCAAAAGAAAAGGCAAAAAGGATGAATATATGAAGTTTTGAATAAAAAAGGTAAGCAAAAGAAACAGGTACAGTTTCAGCTCAAAATTAAAAAAAGGCTGCAGGAATAGAAAGTAAGGGCATTCAGAAGAAAAAGTTGTAGAAGTGGAAATATTAATTTTGCTGTAAGAAAGACAACTTGTATAGCTTTTATGGGTGATACTGGAAAATATATTGCAATAATCCACTTCACATTCAAAACCATCCCTACTTAAGGTTGAAATATTACAATTTCAAGGCAAAAATGTGAATATTATAGCAAATATAATACAGTAATATTAAATTAGTCATGAAGTGCCTGGTATATATATCACATTTTACAGTTTTATCATAGCACAGTACTTGATATAAAAGGAATAAGCATGCACAAACCTTACCATTATCTGACCCCATGAGCTGCATTAAGAGAAAAACCCTCCTTAAGAATATACACTAAGAAATGATGTACAATACAACAAATATCTAAAATTATGCACTTGAAAGAAATACATAAAAGGCATTCATTTAATGCCAAATATTAGTGTGAATAACTGCAGATCTATATCCCATTTGTGATACTGAAAACTTTAAACAAACTTTCCACTATTTTCCAGATGAGTTAAGGCCAAGGAGGGCAGTCTGGCCAGCACATCGGCCCAGCAAGGTTAGTGCCTCATCATACTCTTTTTATGTTATGGCCTATGGTGCCTGTAGGTGTACTTGAAGAGTACGTATAGGAAGCGCTGTTCAGCTTCTACCCATTAGTGGTGCACGCAATTTTACTTATAGTGGCAGCCCATATCACCACCCAAGTGCATCTTTGGTGTAACCACCTAGAACCTGGGTATCATGGTTACATGTAGGTCTGTACATGGTGGGATTCAAACCTACGCGTGGACGTCTGCCCGATCTCATGCTCACCACCTTATTCACTACGCCACTGCCTCCCTTTCTCTGGTAAACATTCCTCTGCCGGGTGGAGATATTTGGGTGTGTCTCCTTTCACGTGTAGCCCCTGTTCACCTAGCAGTGAGTAGTTACGGGATGTAAATCAAGGAGTTGTGACCTTGTTGTCCCGGTGTGTGGTGTGTGCCTGGTCTCAGGCTTATCCGAAGATCGGAAATAATGAGCTCTGAGCTCGTTCCGTAGGGTAATGTCTGGCTGTCTCATCAGAGACTGCAGCAGATCAAACAAACAAACTCTGGAATTTTCAACTAGTATTTTCACCTTCCTACAACTAGAACTCTTTCAAGAGGTAAATTTCAAGTCCTGTAATTTTTTACCACTACTTTAGACTTTATTTGGGGACCATCACCTTGGGTGTGTGTGTGTGTGTGTGTGTGTGTGTGTGTGTGTGTGTGTGTGTGTGTGTGTGTGTGTGTGTGTGTGTGTATTTACCTAGTTGTGTTTTACAGGAAAAGAGCTATGCTCGTGCTGTCCTGTCTCTATAGCCTTAAAGTCATGAACATTTCTTGCTTGAACCACTGTTTCTTGCAAATTGTTCCATATTTTTATTCTTGTTTGGGAAGCTATATTTCTTAATGTCACTTCTACAGGTAGTCTTTTTTAAAATTTTATTCTTGAATCCCACACTAATAGGTCTCATTTGTCGACTATGTCCATCCCCTTCCATGCCCTGTTTAAAGCAATTAGGTCTCCTTTTTCCTTCCTCTGTTGCTATGTTGGAAGTTTTAATATCATTAATCTGCTCATATGTTAAGTCTCTCAAACTTGGAACCATTTTAGTTGCTGCTTTTTGAATTCTTTCTATCTTTCTTATTATGTGGTGACCATATAAGTGCAGCATATTCTAATTTAGGTCAAATCATGTATTTTATTAGTTTTTCATCATCTCAGGTAAATGCCCATTTCTTTTTTTTAGTAACTCGTATGTTTCCCCAACTATGTTGTTGATGTGTTTCTCTGGTGATAAATTGTCATTTATTGTAATACCCAGGTCTTTTCTCCCCTTTTGTTTTCTGAATTTGTAACCCTCCCATAGTGTAAGACCTCTTCTCTCTTCTCTTGCTTTTCCCTATTTCCATCACTTTGCACTTTTTTGCATTAAATTCCATTTCCCATTTCTTGCTCCACTCCTTTATCTTATTCGATTCTTTGTATGTGTGTGTGTGTGTGTGTGTATATATATATATATATATATATATATATATATATATATATATATATATATATATATATATATATATATATATATATACGGTATATTGATATGAGAGCCATTTGGCAATTCATGACAATTCTGTGGCTGTTTAGTACACTCTTTCTCTAGCTGGTGAACTGATGTCCAGCCTAACCCATCCCATGACTGTGCTAACCATGAACTTTTAATACAGAAACCACAAGATTTTGTGATTCAGGGAATAACAGGGTTGGGTGTTAAATGGGTCAGAAGTTAGGTTAAATTCTTTGGGTTTAGGGGGAGGGGGTGAGAGGGGCGAGTTCCTTATTAGGTAAGAGTATAATTCAGCAGGTGGGGATGACCAAAAGGGGATTGAAGCCTTAAATTAATATTTATTCAATATTCATTCCATTCAATTTTTTCTAAATTGAGGTCACAACTATATTGTCCAGTCTCTTAAATGCACTGACACATCACACAACAAGACTGTTTTGCAAGTGTTTCCCATACCTTCGCTAGTAATGCAGAATCAATGGAAGGAGTGACTGACTGACTTGCCAGGTATTCCACCGGCAGTACAAATAGAGAAGTGACCTTCAATGTGGAACCTCACACCTCGTACAGGACCGGTTATACCTGCAGTAACTAACACCTTAACCACCTACTCCATTTACCATACAGAGACACCTCCACCAACTCACACCTATAAAACATCGATTAACAGCTTGAAACGTGACCAAATGTAACCACGTAATCTAATAACACAGAATGTACCTGTCCTAATTAACGCATATACCATAACTGAACACAGGACAGCAATCCTAACAAATAAAATTTTAACGGCACACTAAGAGATAGTTATAATTACCCAAGACGTTAAAAAAAATATATATATATATGGTAACATTACATAATCAGACTGCACGGGAAAGCACTATTATGTCACTATTGTAATTACCTCCCATCGTCACTGTAATCCATCCCAGGCTACTTAACACTCCAGCACTGCTTTGCTTATTGTGCTAAGTATTGCTAGTAGGTGTGGTTAAAGTGTACACAGTCAAATACTCACACAGACTCTTCTCTCACGTACCCTGGCAGACGGCGGCGACCAAAGTGAACTGACGCTCTTTTCTTACGGCACGTCCCCGGCCCGTATTGTGAAACGCTTTGCCACGACTATTTTTAAAGGCCACAGAGATGAGTAGCCGTGTTCTCAAGGGTGTTTCTCCAGTTAGTAATATAGAATAGTTGTTAATCTATCACCAGAACCATAAGAATATCCTTGAAAATAATGTCACTTTAACTAAAACCATTTGTAAACAATGGAAGTGCGGCTGTTCTTCCTCTCTCTTTGGGTCATGAGGTCCACTCGATAGGACAATATTGAATGATAGTGGTTGTAGGTGAACTTAATTAAAAGGTAAAACGATCGTGAATAGGATCTTTAATGTATCTACAGTGTCTACATTACTCTAGGTTAACTGTGATAAGAGAGAAAGAAAAAAAAAAGTAGTAGGCAGCATAAAAGAAGAGGAAGGAACAATTTGCAGTCATTGTGCAAATATTTCATTGCTTGTGCTGTGTTGACAGACTCTGACTTTCTCCTGTGTTGTGCATCTTATACAATAATACATACCTCAATATCAAAATATTTACCGTAGTAATAATAGTGTAGTGTAATATTGTTGGTTTAGGTACAGACGAAATTTTTCTGCTCTCCTCTGATTCACAAGTGAATTTGTATTGAAATATAATACTTAAAGAGTTGGAAATGCTATGTATTTGTGTGAGGAAGAACGAAGTCGAAGTCATGATGAGAGTTTGGGACGAGTGTCTGTTTACTGGCTGTGACGTCACTTTCAAGGCCTGGTGCTTGAGCGTCATCATCACGGTGCGTCAAGTCACGTATGTGTGTGTGTGTAATTCACCTCGGTCGTCTGCTGGTCACCCAGCCAGTCTTCCCCATTACGCAGCGAGCTCAGAGCTCGTAGACCGATCTTCGGGTAGGACTTAGACCACAACACACTCCACACACCGGGAAAACGAGGCCACAACCCCTCGAGTTACATCCCTTACCTATTTACTGCTAGGTGAACAGGGGCCACACATTAAGAGGCTTGCCCATTTGCCTCGCCGCGCCGGGACTCGAACCCGGGCCTCTCGATTGTGACTCGAGCGTGCTAACCACTACACTACGCGGTGTGTAATTCACCTCGGTCGCCTGCTGGTCACCCAGCCAGTCTTCCCCATTACGGAGCGAGCTCAGAGCTCATAGACCGATTTTCGGGTAGGACTGAGACCACAACACACTCCACACACCGGGAAAGCGAGTCCATAATCCCTCGAGTTACATCCCGTACCTATTTACTGCTAGGTGAACAGGGGCCACACATTAAGAGGCTTGCCCATTTGTGTGTGTGTGTGTGTGTGTGTGTGTGGAGGGTGAGTGACGTGATGCATTAGTGATAATTGATTTTGTGAAGCAGTAATATACATCAAAAGATGTGTGTGTGTGTGTGTGTGTGTGTGTGTGTGTGTGTGTGTGTGTGTTTACCTAGTTGTATTTACCTAGTTGTAGTTTTACAGGAGGGCCTGGGCTTTATGCTCGTGTGGCCCCGTCTCCATATATACACTTATCCAATTTTTCTTTAAAACTATGTACACTCTTTGCTGACGCCACTTCCTCACTCAAACTGTTCCAAGTCTCAACACATCTTTGCTGGAAACTATATATTTTTAACATCTCTCAGACATCTTCCTTTCCCCAGTTTTTTACTATGCCATCTTGTGCTTCGAATGTCATATTCTTCTCTCAGGATTAGTTTTTCATTATCCACTTGATCCATTCCGACGATTCGTACCTGGATGGGTGACCGCCGGTGCGATAAGTGAAGTTAAACGACACTTTGCTAACTCACACCTGGATGGGTGACCGCCTGGTTATAGCTGTTTTCGTGATTCGTCTTTTAACATTATTTCCTTAATCCTTGTGACCAAATGAGTCTAATTATTCTTGCCATCACTGTCATTTATATATCTATGTATGTATGTATGTACCTTTTTTTTCTCTCTTCTTTTACTTAAGAAAAACTTGTAAACAACAGCAAGGTGGACCGCCCAGCTACTTCTAACTCATATCTGTATTTCTGTATTTCATTATTTTTGTAACTTGTACTGTCCCACCTCTTGTTTGTACTTCCTCCCCCTTTCTAAATAAACTTTGAAACTTTGAAACTGGGTCAACTGGCCTGGGTCATTAAATGTTTCCTTTTGACCTTCCTGCCCTTCCTAGTCTCTTTTATGGCTGGATACGGCTACACACGGCATACTGGCGAACTATCTTACATCCATATTTCTTTATTTCTTGTTTCTTCATATTTCTCATATTTCACTTATGATGTGGGCATCTGACAAACATCCCCCCTCAGAATGCGCGTCCCGCGCATTCAAGGTAGTGAAGGGTGGGTGGGTGGGCAGGGTGTGCATGCCTCCCGTAGGAAGGATGAAGGCTTGGGCGACCGCGCACCTGATAGCGGTACTTTCCCCCACCCATGAAGCATGTTAGCACCCGCCAGACCCCTGTCCTCCAGCCAGCATCAAAGTCTCCAGCCAGCTATGTTATATACGTAGGAATGTAGGGCAATGGGTTCAATACTGTCTGCTAAGAAGGCATATATTAGAAAAATGCGTCTGAACCTCAATATTCACAAAAGGGCTTTGCAGAGAGAGAATAATTTAATATATATGGTCAGGGAGAGATCATGATATTCACCAGTAGTGGAAAAGATATGTCATCACACTAAGCAAAGTAAAGGCTTTCATCTTCTTTCACTGACCAACCTGGTGAACAAACCTTCAACTTTGCTATCCTTCATGACCTAGAGCAGCTAGTGAAGTTCCCTACCCGTATTCCTGACCGCCTTGGAGACACGCCCAACATTCTTGATCTTTTCCTAACCTCCAACCCTTCTGCTTACTCTGTTAAACTTTCCTCTCCGTTGGGCTCCTCCGACCACAATCTAATTTCCGTTACCAGTTCTATCACTCCAGTGCAGCCTCAGGACCCGCCTAAGCGGAGGTGCTTCTGGCATTTTAACTCTGCTAAGTGGGAGGAACTAAGGCAGTACTATTCTGATTTCCCTTGGGATGATTATTGTTTTCATGTCAGAGATCCTTCTCTTTGTGCCGAGCGCATAACAGAGGTGATTATCTCTGGCATGGAGCTATACATTCCTCATACTTTCTCTAACCCTAAAGCTAAAAAGCCTTGGTTTAACTCTGCTTGTTCTCGTGCTGTCAATGATAGAGAGGCGGCTCACAAACGGTTCCGTAGCCATCCAACTGCTGAAACTCATGCCCTATATATTTCTGCCCGTAATCATGCCAAATCTATTCTCCAACTTACTAAAACTCTTTCATCAATAGAAAATGTCAAAGTCTTTCCAATTCTAACTCCTCTCGAGATTTCTGGCATCTAGCCAATAATATCTCTAACAACTTTACTTCTTCGTCTTTCCCTCCTTTACTTCATCCAGATGGCTCTACAGCTGTCTCTTCTTTTCTAAAGCTGAACTCTTCGCTCAAACCTTTGCTACCAACTCAACTTTGGATGATTCTGGGCATATTCCTCCTACTCCTCCACCCTCTGACTACTTCATCCCTAAAATTAAAATTCTTTATAAAGACGTTTTCCTGGCCCTCTCTGGCCTTGATTCTCGGAAGGCTTACGGTCCGGATGGAGTCCCTCCTGTTGTTCTCAAAAACTGTGCTTCCGAACTCGCTCACTGCCTGGTCAAACTCTTTCATCTGTGTCTCTACTTCTATTTATCCTTCTTGCTGGAAGTTTGCTCACATTCAACCTGTCCCTAAAAAAGGTGACCACTCCAATCCTTCTAACTACCGCCCTATAGCTTTGATTTCCTGCCTTTCTAAAGCCTTTGAGTCTATCCTTAATAGGAAGATAATGAGGCATCTATCAGCTCACAACCTTCTCTCTGATTGCCAGTATGGTTTCCGTAAAGGCAGATCTACTGGTGATCTTCTTACTTTCCTAACTGAATCTTGGTCATCCTCTTTAGGGACTTCGGTGAAACCTTTGCTGTCGGCCTTGACATATCGAAAGCCTTCGATAGAGTCTGGCACAAATCTTTAATTTCTAAACTACCCTCCTACGGATTCTATCCTTCTCTCTGTACCTTCATCTCCAGTTTCCTTTCCGATCGTTCTATTGCTGCTGTAGTAGACGGTCACTGTTCTTCCCTAAAACTATCAACAGTGGTGTTCCACAGGGTTCTGTCCTATCACCCACTCTCTTTCTATTATTCATCAATGATCTCCTAAATCTGACTCAATGCCCTATCCACTCCTATGCTGATGATACCACCCTGCATTATTCAACAGCGTTCAACAGACGCCCAACCCAACAACAATTAAATGACTCAAGGCGAGATGCTATAGGACGCCTAACTTCTGATCTTTCACTTGTTTCTGATTGGGGCAGAGAAAACCTGGTTTTGTTCAATGCCTCAAAAACTCAATTTCTACAACTATCTACTCGACATAACCTTCCAGACAACTATCCTCTCTTCTTCAATAACACTCAACTTCCCTCTCCTCTACATTAAACACACTCGGTCTATCCTTCACTAAAAATCTAAACTGGAAATTTCACATCTCTACTCTTGCTAAATCAGCTTCCAAGAAGTTAGGTGTCCTATGGCGTCTTCGTCCATTTTTCTCTCCCTCCCAGCTGCTTGCTCTGTACAAGGGCCTTATCCGCCCGTGTATGGAGTATGGCTCTCATGTCTGGGGATCCACACACAGCTTTACTAAACAAGGTGGAATCTAAAGCTTTTCGTCTTATCAACTCTTCTCCTCTTTAAGTCACCGCCGCAATGTTGCATCTTTATCTGTCTTCTACCGCTGTTTTCATGCTGTCTGCTCTTCTGAACTTGCTAACTGCATGCCTTCCCCCCTCCTGCGGCCTCGCTGCACAAGACTCTCTACTTCTTCTCATCCCTATTCTGTCCATCTTCCTAATGCAAGAGTTAACCAGTATCTTCACTCCTTCATTCCCTACACTGGTAAACTCTGGAACTCTCTACCTGTGTCTGTATTTCCACCTGCCTATGACTTAAACTCTTTCAAAAGAGGAGTGTCAAGACACCTCTTACGTTAACTGGACCCTCCTTTTAGATTTTTTTGTTTTTTCTCTTTCTACTTTCTTCTTAACAGGGCCTGGCAACCAGCGGGATTTTTTTTTTTCCAACAATTTGTTTGCCCTTGGCCAGTGCCCTTGTAATGTAAAAAAAAAAAAAAAAAAAAAAAAAAAAGATATGGCAATGCAGTCGATATTCTTTACGTTGATATGAATATATGTCTATAACTAGGAGGAACATATATCATTAGGTAGTATAAATACAGCATTAATCATATAAAATCAACTCACAATCTCAAATCATACCTATGTTATTCAGAGAAGATATGACAACATTTATCATAGTATTATGCATATATATGTCCATAACTAGGAGGAATGTATATCATATCATAGATTGTAAAAGAAATCAGCTCATTATCCCAAATTATATCAATATTATTCAGAGGATATATATCAACATCTTACAAGATACAGAAACAATCAAGGGAGAGCATCTGTAGACATCGTTCAGGTGTCGTCAGAATTTCTCAATAGAAGTAAGTTGGAACTCAAGTATGCAATGCAGTCATAATACATCACTATTAAAAGCATATTATATGGTGAAACTTCTAAGTGTATACATAAATATGGAGGAATGACTATCTCATTATCTCAGATAAGGGTGACGTCTCATACAAGATAACAGAAAACACAAGAAAAATTATTACATCCCGTAAGCATGCACTAATATCACGATGTCGAAAATGAACTGACGCAATGGATTCAGAAGTACTGATATATAGATTGCATTAATCTTGCAATAAGAAGTAGCTGCTCTCAGATCCACGTAATATGTTGATATAAGCACTTGAAACACTGGAAAATCCATCACTTGTGAAAATGTTACCACACCAAGAAATAAATCTGATTCTGAGTTGCCGTGTAAGGAATACGCTGTTATTTCTCACCTTAAGTCACGATATCTATCTTTATATGTAATATACGCACTATACTCGAAAATCATAACCAAGGTTATTGTTCTTTGTCAAAATACAAAAATATATTAGCTTGCTGTTAAAACACTCAACCATTACCGTTCTGTATCATCACCAGCACACAGACAAGAACCACACCATGTATTCCACAGGTTAAACATTAATATTTACTTCATTATTTAGTTTCAACTTGTACTCCTTTCATATCAGTGTTTTCCTAACTACATCATATTATATAATGTCCATCTTAATCTCTTGATAGTCAACATCCATATCGTATTTCTTTAATATATTTTCGTCTTGTTTCACCTTCAAGCCTTACCATATAGCTAACGATAAGATGGGGAGTAATGTCCTTCTATATATTTTTCGCTTGATACCTCATCAATAACTCTTCTTTCCTCATTATCGTCGTTAACTGATTACCTTTACAATCCTTGCATTAACTTTAAATCTTTCCTTAAAATGTTATATAATCAAGTGAAAGCTACTGAAACCACTGATGATTTCCTACGATATCACGATAGCTCAACTCAGACTTGTAACCAAATGTCCTGTGTTATGTGTTAATTACGACATCCCACATTGTATCTATTACCAATCCCATAGATATATCCCTTATTTCACATATATCGTCAAAATCACAGATAAAGGCACTCATTAACACTCATTACTATACATTTATCCTAATCTCTATAAAATCTTCTAGATCGCCATATATCCCTCCAAATTATATAGAGACACCTTAACTTCCATGTTAGTCATATATCTTCGTCCTCATCAACAAGAAACCTTCAAATGCCTGCATATTAATCTAATATCAATATCACTGTCGCCAGTTTTCTGCCTTCGGAACATGTATTACCACTTTACCTTTGCATATGTTCACTATATCTTCATCTTATTTTATCAATTCGCTATCTCAATAATAATATTTGCCCAATATAGTCATGACCTACACAGACGTATATATGCATATGCACCTTTTCCTATATCCTCACCGCAACCTTTTCTAATATACTCAATATCCTCACCGCAACCTTTTCTAATTTACTCAATATCCTCACCGCAAACTTTTCTAATTTAATGAATATCCTCATCGTTTTCTAATATAATCAATATCATCACCACAACCTTTTCTAATATAATCAATATCCTCATCTCACTATCTCATATTTACCTCATCGTAACCTTTCCAGAATCCACATCCCATGACCAGATATTCATATATATATTTACTTTGGTATTTACTATTAAATATCTCATATTTACCTCACATCCTCTCATCTATATTCATAAGTCAGACTACTCTTGATGTATTAATTTTGACTCGAGTATGCACATGTTAAAATCAATCCATGGATAGATATCTTTACTCAACATATTCACTAGTGGACCCACTAATATCCTTGTGTATCACTCAACACTGCCATGCCGGGTACTGTCGAAACGAAGCTTTCAGGGCGTCCCCCACTCTTCTGAATCGGCAATCCCCAGACCGGCATTTACATAATGTATATTAATATTTACTTCTGGCCAGAGAGAAACAACTTGTCACCTAGTTGATCACAACCACTTGTACACGCCTTATGCCCCTAGGTTGGCACGAAGTGTTCAAGTGTTGCTAGGCACAAGAGTCAATGTACACACAAGGAATGATATGTTTGACGCGTCTTTCTTCACATTATAATTCGCAACTTTAATGTCTTAATATCATGTGCTTACTCTGTCCTTACCTCACTCTATATCAACCTTCATGCTTACACTTCTTTCTTTACTACACATATATATCATATTTACTCTGATGTTAACATTATTAGTGTAGTTCCGGGAATGACATCCTTATGGCTCTGCAATATCGATTTTTACGTCTATCTATATAAGATCTTAACCTCATGAATTTTAATTCCTTTTCATATGTCAAGCTGATCTATGATGGTCTTGTTAACAATTATCAATGCAATATTATATGTTTTCCTTCCTGACATATGAATTCTGACTCAGTCCTCATATTATTTACCTTGATATATATTTTCCTCACTCAATATGAATTACCTTATAACAAATATTAAGTTTTTTTTTTCTAACCTATATATCTATCCCACTTCGTTTTCTTCCTAGATATATATTTTCCTTGACTCAATCCTCACATTGTTTTCCATGATATGTATGTTCCTCAACTCATTATTAATTACCTCTTAACAAATATCAATATATATTTTCTAATCCAAATATCCATCTTCATCCCTTTCTTCCTAGATATATATTCTCCTCACACCTATTCCCTCACGCAGTATAGATATGTATCTAATTCCTCCCAATATTTTCCTTCCTAAACATTCCTCTCACACAATATTGCAACCCACATATTATATTCTTCTTGACATAAATATACCTCATGTTGCCGAATATCAAACCTCACATTCAACGATATTACTGACTCAACGATATTATCATATCAATGTCAATAACATTCGCCAACTTACTGCCCTTCCGTAGCTACTTATATTTGCATATTTGCTAATGTGTATAACATCTCAAAGTACTCCTTTTATATTTCAACCTAGTTCTCAATACTTATAACCACATCGGAACACCATTACTGTAATTTACTTCTTATTATTGCAATTACTGATGTTATTCATATCGTCTCTATCTTTATGAACTGACTAACGCCTTAACCAGGTAGCTACATATACTACAATTCACATATAATTTTTGTACTTATAACTTCGGGCACTAATATGAGGTTATCCAACATGACCTTACAACAACAATCGTCTTCTGAAGTGAACAATTGAAGGTTGGCCTTGCCTTACACATGTACTTGAACATTTAATATTGCTTCTTTTCTCACCTTATCGCTTAAAAACTCCACTACTTTATATTCAATTAACCCACTGAGAGAGAAAAGACACGAGGTGAGGCAAGTAACCTTAAAATGGTGAGAAAAGAAACTGTAAGGTGAACTAGGATCTAGCCAGCAACCTTCAATTGCATGAACTAGCACTGTTACAACAGTGTTACCTACTCAACTCAACTACTACCCAGCACGTGGTAGCATCCTCAACTCAACATAATATATTTATACATTAATTCATCTTGATATCCTGCCATCATTTCATAAAATTGACCTCGCAACTCACCGTTTCCTTTTCTCCTTAAATATTTTCATCTACCTTTCATTAACCCAAGAGACTCACAATACACGTATGATCAATATGTAACAAACAAAATGTCTTTCTCTGCTCTTGATTCTCTTCAATATTAACACTCTCCAGTTATTTCCTCTATTAACTTCTTTACATAGATATCCCATTTTAATACTTACCTCATATATCAGTCATATTTCTTCTTTATTTTCTATACTTCTGATATTGATATTTGCCTCAAACCTTAACCGCAGTGATGTATATCTCAATCATATTTCTACTGTTTCTACTATTCCTCATACTATATCTTCTTCCTCATATACTATTCTCACGGAAAAATTTCCTTGCATCAACTACACACAATATCCCTTCTTTTACTTGACACTCACTTTTTGTTCCATATCTTTCATCAGAACCTTCAATATTCTTTCATCTATAATCCGACGAACTCCCAAACATGATACAATTTACACATTTTTTATTCGTCTCTATCGCTATGGGGCAATTAAAATCGTCTTACTCAGTACTTCATATTTTCCTGCTATAAACCACAATATATGCTTACACCCCTTGCTATTTTCCTCTGACAGTCGACACTCGTGTGAAAAAAAAATTATCCTTATATGTCACGTCTCTTATATATGATAAGTTTCCTTCACATGACGACAACAAATTCGTCTACCTTTGTGAATTTTGCCGCATATCCGTAATATTTATGCCCTTGACACTCAGTTATCGTTACTCCATTGACTACTTTATGATACACATATTATAATGTAGACGAACCTTAAATAATTTATTCAAAACTCTTTATATCTCATATTTTGTCGCATTTCTCTCCCGCTAATAAGACTCCTCGTTTACCCCTTGATTTGTAAAGGCTTAGGTGAAACAAGCGACAGGTAACCGTACAACATATTACTCAGATATCGTCTAATCAAAATATAACCTTAAAGCATCCACTTGAAAGAATAACCTCTTACACGCAACATGATCTTTAATGAATATCGAAATTAATTACTAAATAAAATCTACGGATTTTACACAAAACTTATGATCGTCACGGGCGACTCAGCTTCAGACGAAATAGTGATAATGATATGCATTCATATTATAATAACCATGCCACTTCTGATGTTGACAACAGCTACTTAGTGCACTTTCAACCAATTTACTTTAATCTTCCATCACTATGACTGTCCCTTGCGCCAATTCCAAGATTACAATTTGCAACATTTGGCAATATATTTTTTTTTTTTTTTTGCAATGCAACAATTTGTGCAACATTTACATCCCACCGCTGCCACCATGTCGTGATCCGAGCTGTTGCACGACGTTGCACAAATTCTCTAGCTACTGGCTATAAATAGTCAAAGGTTTTTCTATCTTTAATTAACAAAATAATATCTATACATAAGGTGTTCGATACGGCGCCGACAAGTAACAATCACAACTCTTTCTGTTGCCTTCTCCACTGCAATTATTACAATTTCTCTTACAAACATCCTTAAGAATTACATTAATCTCGTACATATTCTCGCATCAAAACGGATTTCACTTCAAACATCATCCACTATATCTTCATAACGTATTACAACATCTGAACACGGTGCTTTATTTATCCGTAAATCTCATACGTAGTACGTACAATATTACCCCTTTTTCCCAGCTACCCGTATATAAGAATGACCTTTACTTGGTACATGAATGCAAGCAACCACATGACGTACCACCAAATATATTACCATACACATATAATTACCAGACTCCGTTCAACAAAATGACAACGTAACACCACCGAAATATAATGACAAATATTGATATTTCCACACAAGTGACTTCCCACAAGTAATCTCTTTCTCTTGGTACCCATACATGGAACCACGTTAACTTCGTACACAATTACACACTAGTAAATATGTTATGTAACTTATTCGTCAGAGCAACACACATGCACATACGTAGGTAGCCGTATACAAATTCCCTTACTCATAGATGAAAACGCAAGTATATAACGACGTCATTATGAACCAAAGTACAAACACATAAACCATAATAAACTAATACCACATAATACCTAAACCTCCTATCATGATTCCTCCTCCATTCTAATTTACCTCAAAAGACTGCATTACAACTTATAGCTCCACTTACTGGTTATATATGAAGTACAAAACGCCGCCCTCAGCTATGCAGCTGAGGGTGGCCCGCTTAGAGGCGCGGTTGTCCTCTCTGCTTTCTCTCTCCTCTCTCTCTGCCCCAATCCTCTACAATTTCCCTTCAGGAACTTATGGGGGCGTGTCTTGACCCACACAACACGCCCCTCAGAATGTACCGTTCACCAATCAAGTACAAGCTCACGTGAACTCCACGTGTGGTATGAACAACATCCAAGAACGACAACAACACCACCACAATGTTTACCTGACCTGGGCTATATATATCTGCCCGGGCTGCCCTGGGTCAACTGGCCTGGGTCATTAAATGTTTCCTTTGACCTTCCTGCCCTTCCTAGTCTCTTTTATGGCTGGATACGGCTACACACCGCATACTGGCGAACTATCATACGTCCATATTTCTTTATTTCTTGTTTCTTCATATTTCTCATATTTCACTTATGATGTGGGCATCTGACACAGAGATTCTCAACCTTTTCCTCGTTAAGAATCCCGTTAGTTGTAAAACCATATACCGTTTTTTTTTTCTATGGAAGAGGGAAAAAACGGCCAAGGGCAACAAAAATTGTAATTAGAAATGGCCTACTTAGCTACCTTTCCATGAACAAGCTGAATAGATAGTGGTCAAAGGCGGACTCTCAAGATGATAATAGGAGTCATCTTTTCTTATTAATTTTTATTTATTTATTTATTTTCTTTTTATATTTTGCGTGAATGTGTTAGTGCATGTTGTTGGTACTACTTTGGTATATATGTGATCTACACAGCCAACATGATCTACCAGAGCCAAATTCTACTTTTGGTATGCGATCTACATGTTTCATTGATTCAGTATAGCCTAAATAGAATATTCTGTATATACATACATTTATTGAAAAACTGAATTAATAAAGATAATAGTGATAACAATGATAATATGCGCAGTATTTATGAAACAAAGAGGCAGTGAAACGCATTTAGAGGCAGAGGCAATACTTGCATTACAAACATTATTACAACTACATTACAGCACCAATAGAAAGGTTCTCAGTGCGTCTTTCAAACGAAATATGGAAATTTAAGAAACTGTTGCACTGTTTCACATTGATGTGGAAAAGTATGTAACTACTTCATCTTCAGAAATTACACAATATGGATTGGAAAAAAGTATTGAGCTTTGCTGGACTTTTATCATAGAAGGCTTGTACTGCTGGAAATAATATCACGTGAGTAAGCTGAAATAATGAAAACTAATTCAAATAAATAAATAAATAAATAAATAACGATGATTACGATGCGCGTGACGGAGATAACGATTCGAGTTTCCACGATAACGATTCAATTTTCCACGAGTTTCCATCATAACGATACGAGTTTTCTACGAGTTTCCACGTTAACGATACGAATTTTCCAAAAGTTTCCACGATAACGATTCGATTTTCCACGAGTTTTCACGATAACGATACGACTTTTCTACGAGTTTCCACGACAACGATACGAGTTTTCCAAAAGTTTCCACGATAACGATACAAGTTTTCCAAAAGTTTCCACGATTATGATTCGATTTTCCACGAGTTTCCACGATAACGATTCGAGTTTTCCACGAGTTTCCACAATAATGATTCGATTTTCCACGAATTTCCACGATAACGATTATATTTTCCACGAGTTTCCACGATAACGATACGAGTTTTCTACGAGTTTCCACGATAACGATACGAGTTTTCCAAAAGTTTCCACGATAATGATACGAGTTTTCCAAAAGTTTCCACGATAACGATTCGATTTTCCACGAGTTTCCACGATAACGATACGAGTTTTTCACGAGTTTTCACGATAATGATTCGATTTTCCACGAGTTTCCACGATAACGATTCGATTTTCCACGAGTTTCCACGATAACGATTTGATTTTCCACGAGTTTCCACGATAACGATACGAGTTTTCCACGAGTTTTCACGATAACAATTCGATTTCTCACGATTTTTCGCGATAACGACGCGAATTTTCACGATAACGTGGCGGGCGTAGTGATAGCTATACGCCATTTTGGTGTCCCTATCTACTCAGGCACCAGGACGAACCCTTCCTCCCCAAAGGGTCTGCCCCAGCAGCCCTGTGGGTGTGAGGGATAGTGACATGCAACCATGCCGCGCCTAACACGGCTCACCATGAGTAATGACCCGCCACACACCACGCCCAGCTACTGTCATGAAGTGAGTCCTCTCACCCCTAAAGGACCCCTTCGTCCTGCCAGTGTCTGGTGCATGGCGCACAGCGTGGCCTCGTTCATAGCGAGTTGTTCAGCCCGGTGCCATCACAAGCCAGGGACCCGTGCACACTCTCCACCAGACTGTTTGGAAGGAACCCTTATCACCCCTTTAGGACTCCCCCCCCATCTAGTGAAGGGCAGACATTGATCCCCTCCTCATGGCGATCCTTTGCCTAGTGTGAGGTGCTGCAAATGGATGACTATAGTGAAGCTTGAGGCCGCCAAGGAAAAGAAGGACCTGCTGCCAGTTCCCTGCCTTGGGCCCTAGGCCGGACCCAACAGCCACCTTATTTCCCCGTGCGGCGCACAAGGCCGTCACGATCCTCAACCAGTTTTGGCCGAAACTTTTCAAACTTCTTTTAATTTTGATCCGAATCTAAAATCATCGATTGCAAGTGAAAAATAACTTTGGTTTGAATGTGTGCATGAGTCGGCTGACAATGAAACAAGGTGAGTCAGCTTTGCTCCGGAGTAGTAGAGAGAACTTGGTATGTTTGCTGCCGTGAATGCGCATGTTCATATGTGACTAGATAAAAACAATTCGGATTCGGTACCTCTGCCTGTCAATTCATGCACCGAATGGTATGAGATGTTTTGAATGAAATGAAATGAGAAAAAAATATTCAAAAATTTATCATAGAGAAAGCTTGCAAACTACTGTGACACGTGGTTTTAATGATTAGTTCACAGCACTCCCTGAACCAGTGCTATCAGACTTCACCGGGAGTAATTATTGTTTTGGCAGGTGTCTATTGCCTCCTCCTTCGAACCTTTAGTAACCTGACATCGAACAGAATGTTTGTTTAGTGTCTGACACTAACTCAGTATGCAATGGTATACTGCAAAGGATATTATTAGATTAGCCGTGTAAGTATCCCTGTAAATCTTCTTGTGAACCCCTGGGGGTTCGTGAATCCCAGGTTGAGAACCTCTGACAGACTAGCAAAAACAATCGAGAGAGCGCTCTTGTAGGATACGTTTCTTTGACACTAAAGAAAACGAGAGAAAAAGAGGACAAACATTGGAAAAGAGTAAGCACAGGTACTCATCATGAACATCCCGAAAGCTTTGACTGAATACATCACATTAACACGGTGCTTGATACAAAGGAGGCTGACCAGTGGCTGCAAGAACTACGAGAAAGTGTTGATCGATAGGGAGATGAGTATACCCTCTCTATAAAGTGAAAAGAAAAATATTGCGATTAAAATGGGAGTTGAATTAGTATTATGGTTAGAATCACGTGAATATTGAATGTGAAAAAGAACAGAAAAAAAGTAAGCAGTTGAAATGTAAATAAAGCAAGTAATGGTCGTTAACATTGATGAAACGAACCATTATTATTGTTTTTTTTTTTGAAGGAACATAATATAAAACACATCCTTTGTTCTTCGCATGTTCAGATTAGAGAAATGAGTGTGTGCTCCAGTCAGTCACTTCCTGTTCTCACCCCCTCAAAAAATCATGCCTTGTTTTTTATTATTTTTATTTATTAATCTCTTTATCTACGGTGGTATTAGAGGTTTGGCAGGAGAGGAAGTGCGTCGCCCACCTGCCGTGTTATCATGCGGGGCGTGGCGGAGATAAGCGTACCTGGAAAATGGGAATGAGGTTGTGTGGCATGATTCTACTTAGTTAAATGAGTACACACACGTGTTGGAGATGAGGGATTGTGAAAGCAGGTCAGAAAGGACAGTGTTTGTTTATTTATTTGTATATTTATTTATTCATTTATTTATTTGTTTATTTATTTATCTATTTATTCACCATTGATCTATCCATTAAGTTTCGAGCACGTTAGGCAAGAGATAAAGGAGATAAAAAAATATCACTACTACTACTACTACTACTACTACTACTACTACTACTACTACTACTACTACTACTACTACTACTACTACTACTACTACTGCTGCTGCTGCTGCCTCATATCGGTTGCCCTCACCAGTCTAAACATAAACTGAAGTTCTACAAGACTTCCTCTCCATTTTCTTTGTAAAATTTTCTCGTTTGTTTTACTAGTCCATGATATCATCAACATTCTTGTCCAGCATCACATATCCATGATTTGCAGTATTCTTTGCGTCTCTTTATGAATTGTCCACGCCTTGCAGCCATACAACAACACTGACAATATCGATGTTTTAACCATTCTTCTCTATATATTACTGATAAGTGTGAGTTTGTTAGAATTGTCCTAATTTTACTATAGCTGATTTGGAAGGTAGAAGAGTAGGAGGAAAGAATGTGCTCTCTCTCTCTCTCTCTCTCTCTCTCTCTCTCTCTCTCTCTCTCTCTCTCTCTCTCTCTCTCTCTCTCTCTCTCTCACACACACACACACACACACACACACACACACACACACACACACACACACACACACACACACACACACACACACACACACACACACACACAAAGATGATACTAGAACTAAAGGACCTAACATATGAAGAAAGGCTGAAGGAAATGGGACCGCCAACCTTACAATATAGAATAGAAAGAGGAGACCTAATAACATTGTATAAAATAGTTAATGACATTGAAAAGATAGACGGAAGACCTGGTGCTGGTGACAGAAGAAGCTGGAAAGACAAGAGGACATGTAAAGAAGATTAGGAAGAGGTAATGTGTGAAGGATATTGGAAAATACAGTTTTCCACATAGAACGGTGGAGAAGTGGAATGCATTGAGTGATGAAGTTGTTACAGCACGTCATAATAAAGAAAAATTAGGTATGTGGAGATATGGAGACAGGACACTATGAGCCCCGCCCGAACCCTGTACAATACAATAATTATTAGGTACAACTCGGTAAATGCACACACACACACACACACACACACACACACACACACACACACACACACACGCTCGGTAGCTCAGTGGTTAGAGCGCTGGCTTCACAAGCCAAAGGACCGGGTTCGATTCTCCGGCCGGGTGGAGATATTTGGGTGTGTCTCCTTTCACGTGTAGCCCCTGTTCACCTAGCAGTGAGTAGGTACGGGATGTAAATCGAGGAGTTGTGACCTTGTTGTCCCGGTGTGTGGTGTGTGCCTGGTCTCAGGCCTATCCGAAGATCGGAAATAATGAGCTCTGAGCTCGTTCCGTAGGGTAACGTCTGGCTGTCTCGTCAGAGACTGCAGCAGATCAAACAGTGAAACACACACACACACACACACACCCTGTATTGCTTTTCCTTCTATCCACTGCATCTTTGTATGTCGGGTATCCTTGCAGTAGGTAGCTGGGAGAACATTAATCTTGTGTGTGTGTGTGTGTGTGTGTGTGTGTGTGTGTGTGTGTGTAATTCACCACTCTGGTCTGCTGGTCACCTAGCCGGTCTTCCCCATTACGGAGCGAGCTCAGGGGTCATAGACCGATGTTCGGGTAGGACTGAAACCACAACACACTCCACACACCGGGACAGCGAGGCCACAACTCCTCGAGTTACATCCCGTACCTACTTGATGCTAGGTGAACAGAGGCTATATATTAAGAGGCTTGTGCATTTGCCTCGCCGCGCCTGGGACTCGAACCCGGGCCTTTTTGGTTATGAGCCGAGCGTGCTAACCACTACACCACTCTTGTGTGTGTGTGTGTGTGTGTGTGTGTGTGTGTGTGTGTTTTTTTTCACCTACGTATGTGATTATTATTTTTTTCTATGCAAGAGAAAGTAAGAGGCGTTGTTCCCACAGAGGAAGCATTGTCGGTCAATTGAATGAATAAAATGAGGTCAGTAGTGCTACAGGAAGGTCAGTGGAATTTTCTGCAAGTATATAACACAAGTGGAAGGCTCAGGACAGAATAGAACTCAACGAAGAAAGTAACAGGTAAGAAAGGTCAGCTGCAGTACTGACTCAACATGCCTTAGTTCTTGGTGCTGCTGAAATACCAAGTTCAATTTGATTTTATCCATTGAGATGAGGATGCTAAACTTGTATTGTGTTCTTGTATGGAAGTATAACTATGAGGTAGTGATGATGCGCTCCAGATGTCATAGTGATTTTATTTGTTTCACTCATTACAAATAGTTTAGAAGGCTGCAATACTTAAATCTTTCTTTCTTTATTTTTTTTGTATTTGTCGTAGAACCTTCATGCCAGGTCTTAAGTTTTGTTGGCTAACAAGAGGAGGAGAAAGGAATATGAGTAGTTAATCTAAACTGCAATGTTATCCTTACAATCTAGACATATTTCTGGTATTTTATTGATACATTTTTTTTTCAAGTGTACTTCACAACACGTCAATTAGTGGTATTCCTTGAGCTCCCCCTGTACTCCTAACAACTCAAGATGAAGAACTTCCTACTCGCCCTCGTTATGGTGGTGGCATTGAGCCTTGCTACTGCCAGGATTAATATACATTGCCCATCTGAAGTGAACGTGCGGTGCCCTTCTTTGGGAAACGACGCAGTGCATCTGCCTCACCCCCACGACTGTTCGAAGTACTGCGTGTGTGTGGCTAAAGGATTGGCCTACGAACTTTCATGCCCCCCGACACTGTTGTGGGATGACACAGTACTTACGTGTAACTGGCCCGATAATGTAAGTGCCTGTGTTTTACAATCATTGACTTTTTTTTCAGGTTATCCACTACTGTTCGCACATTGTTTCGTTAATGACAAACCTCGTTGAGGCATTTTTTTGTTTCACGGCCACCTCTCAGTATTTTGCTGCTTTGACTTTGGAAACTTTTCCCTAATTCCACTTTTCTTTCTTGTTGATTGTAAATTTTTTTTTGTCTCTCTCTCTCTCTCTCTCTCTCTCTCTCTCTCTCTCTCTCTCTCTCTCTCTCTCTCTCTCTCTCTCTCTCTCTCTCTCTCTCTCTCTCTCTCTCTCTCTCTCTCTCTCTCTCTCTCTCTCTCTCTCTCTCTCTCTCTCTCTCTCTCTCTCTCTCTCTCTCTCTCTCTCTCTCTCTCTCTCTCTCTCTCTCTCTCTCTCTCTCTCTCTCTCTCTCTCTCTCTCTCTCTCTCTCTCTCTCTCTCTCTCTCTCTCTCTCTCTCTCTCTCTCTACATGTGCTCTGTCATCTGTTCTGATTCATCTTCCACTTCAAGCCACTTCAATCCTTATGTATTCACTACTGAAGTAGGAGTAGAAAGTCTACCCAACAAGATCTAGCTAGCTTAACCTAACCAATAAGTAAACTAAACTAATCCAACTAATATAACCGAACGTAACCTAACTTTACTTAACCTAACCTAACCAGAATCGAATCTAATCTAATCTAACTTAACTTTACCCAACCTGACCTCACCATCTAACCTACACGCAACATCCCTGACGTAAGCAAAAACCGAATGTTTCATAACACTAAGCCTACATATTTTTCTCAGTCTTGATGTTTTCCCCAGGTGGATTGTGGGACTCGCCCTGTGCAGCACTTCTAGACATTCATTCAAGTAGAAAAGTAGAGACGACGACGAATTTAATTCATTTAATGCTTGTTATGGGCACCTGGTGAAGGGTTGTTTTGGTCCATTTCTGTACTTGTAGTTTGTAATAAATGTTATGCTATTATTCCTGTTTCATGTATCGCTCATCGAGAAATTGATTGTTTAAGGACTACACTATTTTTATTTATTTATTTATTTTTTTTGTGTGTGTATGTGTATGTGAACATGTGTGTCAAAAGATCTAATATAAAAAACACTTGTCTCTAATATCTGCATGAAATGTTTGCAAATTCCTTCCTTTCTTTTCTTCTTTCTCTCTTCATTTAAACATCATTCCTAAACAACGAGTATAAGAAATATGATAAGCAACAAAGAAGAAGGTAAATTCAGTAATGTGGAGGAACCAAGCGAGTCAGAAACAGAAGGTTTCGAAAAGGCTACGTGGACAGAGTAATTTTTTCCAGGAAGAGTCTCGGAGTTATGTTAAAGGGAGAAGCGGTGGTGAGAGTGCACATATGGAGGGAAAATGGACAGGTGGCGATGTGGGCAGTGTGTATATAACATGATTTGTTGCGGGCAACTCTACGAGTGACACAAGGGCAGGCTGGAAGAAGTAAGTCATCCTGCACTTTTTAATATGCTCCTGTATCATTGAAAAATAAAGATTAATTTGAGCTTCTTTAGGGACATATGAGGTTAACAGTAACTGTAGCTTTACTGTTACTGATACTTATAAATCACTTTCACTTTGAAAATATATATAATTTCTGAGCAATGATCATAAGGCGCTACGAAGATTGATTATCACTGTTAAATAGTTTACTTCTGCAATACGTATTTTGATAGATGGTGTTGATAATAATAATTTAACGTTTGGAGACTAATATCTGTTATAATTACCATGTAAACCATCTATACCACCACAGTTACCAACGAAGGTGAAACCACACATCTCTACACACGTGAGAATGAAGAACCTTTTGTTTGGCGCGATGTTCCTGACGGTGGTGAGTCTTGCTGCCTCCCAGTTCGGGATTCCTTGCCCCACAGCAGTAAACGCCAAGTACCCAGCGATCGGCGGAGGACAAGCAGTGTTCTTTGCTCATCCCGACGGCTGCAAGTATTGCGAGTGTGTGGATCTAGACCTGGCTTACGAGCTGTCCTGCTCCCCGGGGCTGCTGTGGGATGACATCAGGGATACGTGCAACTGGCCCGATAATGTGAGCACTATAATAGCAAGTGTTTATATTCTTATTCCCTCCTCACACAAATAGAAGCCGTGTTTGCACCTTACTCTTCTTGAACTTTTTCACTGCATGTCAATCTTTCTCATAATCATCTACAACTTTTAAAAGACTACGTACTGATGGAGTTTAATGAGGATAAAGTTCTTATTTAAGTTCAGTTTATTGTTGTGGCCTTAGTGTTAACAGGAGACGACCGTAGCGGAAAGGGGTTTATATCTTTTCTTGTTTGCGCATGGTTTTAATTTGGGTTGTGTAGCGTTAGTACCTGGAAGCCTGTTCTTGGAATTCGCATGTATAGTTTTAAAATTACATCTCTCTCTCTCTCTCTCTCTCTCTCTCTCTCTCTCTCTCTCTCTCTCTCTCTCTCTCTCTCTCTCTCTCTCTCTCTCTCTCTCTCTCTCTCTCTCTCTCTCTCTCTCTCTCTCTCTCTCTCTCTCTCTCTCTCTCTCTCTCTCTCTCTCTCTCTCTCTCTCTCTCTCTCTCTCTCTCTCTCTCTCTCTCTCTCTCTCTCTCTCTCTCTCTCCACACACCACAGATACAGCTGTACTTACTGGGACTCACACACACATGTCTCTCTCTCTCTCTCTCTCTCTCTCTCTCTCTCTCTCTCTCTCTCTCTCTCTCTCTCTCTCTCTCTCTCTCTCTCTCTCTCTCTCTCTCTCTCTCTCTCTCTCTCTCTCTCTCTCTCTCTCTCTCTCTCTCTCTCTCAAATGGGTGAGCCTCTTAAGAGTGTAGTCCCTGTTCACCTAGCAGTAATTAGGTACAGGATGTAATTATGAAGGTTGTGGTTTCACCGTCCCGGTGTGTGCTGTGTTGTGTGTGGTGTGGTCTCAGTCTTAACCGGAGATCGGTCTGTATGAGCTCTGAGCGCGGTTCCGTAATGGGGAAGATCGGCTGGGTGACCAGCAGGCGACCGGTGAAAAAAAAAAAAAAATTTTCTGGGATTTGTGGGATTACTGTCCTATTATATAAATTGGAAGATAGTTTGTTCCTCCAAATAACACTTTGGTTGCATCTTTGTTTCTATCTAAGTAGGA
Source organism: Portunus trituberculatus (assembly GCF_017591435.1). Lineage (NCBI taxonomy): Eukaryota > Metazoa > Arthropoda > Malacostraca > Decapoda > Portunidae > Portunus > Portunus trituberculatus. The sequence goes on from NC_059284.1 coordinate 1,477,980, forward strand.
CATTTAGCAGAAATTAACCCATAGATGAATTTGAGACGTCCTTCAAAGTGGCTTGCTTGTTCTATTAATGTTTGATATTTATTTTGTTTTCCAGGTGGACTGCAAATCTCGTCCCCATATATATATATATATATATATATATATATATATATATATATATATATATATATATATATATATATATATATATATATATATATATATATATATATATATATGTGTGTGTGTGTGTGTGTGTGTGTGTGTGTGTGTGTGTATTCACCTAGTTGTAATTTTACAGGGCCTGGGTATCATACTCGTGTGGCCCCGTCTCCATATCTACACACATCCAACTTTCCTTTAAAACTATGCACACTCCTCGCTGACACCACCTCCTCACTCAAACCATTCCACACCTCCACACATCTTTGTGGGAAACTATATTTCTTCACAAAGATGCGTGAAGGTGTGGAATGGTTTGAGTGAGGAGGTGGTGTCACCGAGGAGTGTGCATAGTTTTAAAGGAAAGTTGGTGTGTAGATATGGAGACGGTGCCACACGAGTATGATACCCAGGCCCTGTAAAATTACAACTAGTGAATACACACACACACACACACACACACACATATATATATATATATATATATATATATATATATATATATATATATATATATATATATATATATATATATATATATATATATATATATATATATATATATATATATATATATATATATATATATATATATATATATATATATATATATATATATATATATATATATATATATATATATATATATATATATATATATATATATATATATATATATGGGGACGAGATTTGCAGTCCACCTGGAAAACAAAATAAATGTGTGTGTGTGTGTGTGTTTTTGTTTCACTGTTTGATCTGCTGCAGTCTCTGACGAGACAGCCAGACGTTACCCTACGGAACGAGCTCATAGCTCATTATTTCCGATCTTCGGATAGGCCTGAGACCAGGCACACACCACACATCGGGACAACAAGGTCACAACTCCTCGATTTACATCCCGTACCTACTCACTGCTAGGTGAACAGGGGCTACACGTGAAAGGAGACACACCCAAATATCTCCACCCGGCCGGGGAATCGAACCCCGGTCCTCTGGCTTGTGAAGCCAGCGCTCTAACCACTGAGCTACCGGGCGCGTGTGTGTGTGTGTGTGTGTGTGTGTCTGTTTGCTGATTGATATGTGTGTGTGTTTTGTTCATTTATGTATTTTTATTTGTTTATTTATTTATTTATTCATATATATATTTATTTATTTTTCATTTATTTATGTGTGTGTGTGTGTGTTTCACTGTATGATCTGCTGCAGTCTCTGACGAGACAGCCAGACGTTACCCTACGGAACGAGCTCAGAGCTCATTATTTCCGATCTTCGGATAGGCCTGATACCAGAGGCACACACCACACACCGGGACAACAAGGTCACAACTCCTCGATTTACATCCCGTACCTACTCACTGCTAGGTGAACAGGGGCTACACGTGAAGGGAGACACACCCAAATATTTCCACCCGGCCGGGGAATCGAACCCTGGTCCTCTGGCTTGTGAAGCCAGTGCTCTAACCACTGAGCTACCGGGCTGTGTGTGTGTGTGTGTGTGTGTGTTCACCGGTCGCCCAGCCAGTCTTCCCCATTACGGAACGAGCTCAGAGCTCATACTGACCAATCTTCAGTTAGGACTGAGACCACCACACACATCTCAGCACACACCGAGACGGCGAGGCCACAACCCCTCGAGTTACATCCCGCACGTATTTACTGCAAGGTGAACAAGGACTACACATTAAGAGGCTCGTCCATATGCCTCGCCGCTCGCGGGATTCGAACCCGTGCCTTCTCGGTTGTGAGCCGAGCGTGCTAACCACTACACTACGCGGTGTGTATGTTTCACTGTTTGATCTGTTGCAGTCTCTGACGAGACAGCCAGACGTTACCCTACGGAACGAGCTCAGAGCTCATTATTTCCGATCTTCGGATAGGCCTGATACCAGGCACACACCACACACCGGGACAACAAGGTCACAACTCCTCGATTTACATCCCGTACCTACTCACTGCTAGGTGAACAGGGGCTACACGTGAAAGGAGACACACCCAAATATCTCCATCCGGCCGGGGAATCGAACCCCGGTCCTCTGGCTTGTGAAACCAGCGCTCTAACCACTGAGCTACCGGGCGTGTGTGTGTGTGTGTGTGTGTGTGTGTGTGTGTGTGTGTGTGTGTGTGTGTGTGTGTCCCAGGAGAATTATGTTTGTATGAATCCTTTGCCTACGTGCAGCTTTTGCCAATATATTTCTGCACGTTGTGTTTGTTAATCACGGGGTGGGGGGGAGGGTGGATAGCAACAGGAAGGAATAGAGAGGACAAGTAAATGGAGTAGAAAGGGTGCTCTAATGTAAAGGATGCAAGTACCATTTGTTAGTGCTGTGATGTGAAGCATTCATCTTCATGTCATTTGTGTTATGATTTTTGTTCATCCATAAACTTTTTAGGAGTACAAAAGCCGGTATTTCCTGGTTTACATTACTTCACTATGATAAATGAATTAATTTAAACTTAGTTACTTCTTGTTGAAAATTTAACACACACTACTGTCTACCCATATCCGTAAACATTCCTAAGGAATGATTTCCAGAGGAAAACTCTCTCTCTCACAGGAGAGAGAGAGAGAGAGAGAGAGAGAGAGAGAGAGAGAGAGAGAGAGAGAGAGAGAGAGAGAGAGAGAGAGAGATGTATTTATAGAATGATACAAGTGAATTTAAAGATCAAACTTGAAGGTACTAACTGTAATCTGATTTCATGCACCACATTAATTAAAACAATACACAAACAAGAGCTATGTTTAAACCCTTTTTCTGTTAACACTAACGCCACAATAACAAATTGAACAAATATATTGAATAAAATTGAACATTGATAAGAATTTCATCTTCGTTAAGCTCCAGCAGGACATAGTCTTTTAAAAGTTGTAAGCGATTATGGGAAAGAATAGAAAACAGTGAAACAGTCAAAGAAAGAGTAAGGTGCATACATGGCTGCTATTGTGTAAGTGGGTGGGGAAGTACAAATGCTTGCTGGTATGACGCTCACATAATCGGGCCAGTTGCACTATCTCTGAGGTCATTCCACGGCAGTCCCGAGGAACAGGACAACTCATAAGCTAGGCTTAGATCCACACACTCGCAGTACTTGGAGTAGTCATCAGGATTGACGAAAAAACCGCCTGTCCCCAGCCAATCACTGGACAACACGTCTTGGCGTTTACTACTGAGGGTCAAGAAATCCTGATCTGGGAAGCAGCAACACTCATCACCGTTAGAAACATCAATCCAAACAAGAGGCTTTTGATTATCATGTATGTTGAGTTAGGTATGTTTTCACTTGTATTGGTAACTGTAATGGAAAAACGGTTTACATGGTGATTATAACAGATAGTCTAAAAATATTGTATTATTAGTATCAACATTATAAATTAAGATAGAAATTGCAGAGGTATGTCAAGTAATAGACACGATTGATCTTTGTAGCTTCTTATGATTATTGCTCAAAATTGTGTGTACTTTCAAAGTGAGAAATGTTTTATAAATATCAATACCAGTAAAGCTACAGTTACAGTTTATCTCTGCTGTACCAGAAGAAGCTCAAAATAACCTTATCTTTCAGTGACACAGGTGCATGATATAAAAAAAAGAGGGGATGACTTGCCTCTTCTAGCGTTCCCTTATGTCACTTGTAGAGTCCCCTCGCACAAATCACGTTAGATATACGCCATCCACACCGCCATCCGTCCATTTCCCTTTATATTTGCACTTCCACCACCACTTTTCCATTTAACTTAACTCAAAGACCCTTCTAGGAAGAGATTACTGTCAACATAGACTTTTCGGAACCTTCTCTTTCTGACTCAATTAATTCCTTCACACTAATGTAGTCGTTTTCTTCCTTCTTTCTTATCATATTTACTATACTTTTTTTTTAGGAATGACGCTAAAGTTGAGTGAGAAAGAAGAAAGAAGGAAAGAAACACCAAACATTTCAGTGTTAATGTTTTAGATATTTTGACACACACACACACACACACACACACACACACACACACACACACACACACACACACACACACACACACACACACACACACACACACACACACACAGAAGGTATACCCAATGCATCTCCCTAAACAATAAATTCTTCAAGGAGTGACAAAGAACAGAAATAATAACATAACATTTATTAAAGCTGCGAGTACAACAATTAACCAAGACAACCCTTCACCAGGTACCCATACTAACCTTTTCGTCATCAAATCTCTTTTTTCCTCCTTGAGTGTCTAGAAGTGCTGCACAGGGCGATTGCCGCAATCCACCTGGGAAAACATCAAGACTGAGAAGAATAGGTAACCTTAGTGTTATTTGGTTTTTGCTTAGATTAGGAATAATGCGCAAAAGTTAGATAGTAAGGTCAGATCAGGTCTGGTGAACTGAAGTTAGATTAGATTAGTTTAGGTTATAGGTAAAGCTAGGTCAGGTTAACTGGGTTGGCTTGGGTTAGGTTTAGTAAGTTTCAGTTAGGTTTGGTTAAGTCTCATTGAGTGGACTTTCAACTGCTACTTCAGGAATGAATATACTTGTACAAGGATTGATGTCGCTTGAAGTAGATCAACAGATGACACAGCACAGGAGTTATGAGAGAGAGAGAGAGAGAGAGAGAGAGAGAGAGAGAGAGAGAGAGAGAGAGAGAGAGAGAGAGAGAGAGAGAGAGAAAACTAAAAACAGTAAAACAAAATTTTCACAAAGACCAAGAAGAAAGAATAGTGAAATTAGAGAAAAGTTTCCAGCGTCAAAGCAAGAAAATAGTGAGAGGTGGCCTTGGAACAAAAAGAAATACCTCAACAAGGTTTGTCATTAACGAATAAATTTGCGAATAGCAGTAGACAACCAAAAAAAAAAAAAAAAAGGTCAATGATTGTAAACCACATGCACTTACATTATCGGGCCAGTTGCACGCTTGTATTGTGTCATCCCACAAGAGTGTCCAGGGGCAATAAAGCGCATAGGCCAGTCCTTCACCCACACACTGGCAGTACATGTTGCAGTAGTGGGGATGAGGCAGATGCACCGCGGTGTTTCCCACAGGAGGGCACCGCACGTTCACTTCTGCCGGGCAATGTCTATATGTACTGGCAGCAGCAAGGCTCACTGCCACCACCATAACAAGGCCAAGCAGAAAGTTCTTCATCTTGAGTTGTTGGAAATGTACGGTGATCTCAAAGAATGCCACTAATTGACGTGACGTGTTATGAAGTGCACCTGAAAAAAAAAAAGATTCCAGAAGTCTGTGTAGATCGGAAAAAATAATCTTACAATTTGAAGAAACTACTAATCTTCCTTCTCCTTTTCTCTATGGCCAACAAGACTGAAAATTTGGTGTGAAGGTTCAGTTACAAATACTCCTTAATGGTACTGTACCACTCCAGATTTCAAAACTACATGTAATAAGTGAATAAAGAAAAAAACAAAAAAACATTATGATATGTAAGCCAATTATCTCTTAAGTTACAATTACACTTCTAAATAAGAACACAATAACAGATTAGCATCTACATCTCAATGGACATAACTAAATCGATCTTGATACTTAAGCAGCACCAAGAACTAAGGCATGTTTGGTCAGTACTCCAGCTGACCTATCTTACCTGTTTCTCTCTTCGCTGAGTTCTATGCTCTCCTGAGCCTTCCACGTGTGTTATATACTTGTAGAAATATCTGTTAACCTTCCTGGTGTGCTCCTGACCTCATCCAATTCGTTCACTTGACCGACATTGCCTCCTCCGTGGGAACAATGTCTCTTACTTTCCCTTGCATCGAAAAAAAAAAGAAAGAAAACGTGAAAATATGTAAAGGGGTCCGATGTAAATAGTCACATGTGACGTGTGTGTGTGTGTGTGTGTGTGTGTGTAATTCACTGTTTGATCTGCTGCAGTCTCTGACGAGACAGCCAGACGTTACCCTACGGAACGAGCTCAGAGCTCATTGTTTCCGATCTTCGGATAGGCCTGAGACCAGGCACACACCACACACCGGGACAACAAGGTCACAACTCCTCGATTTACATCCCGTACCTACTCACTGCTAGGTGAACAGGGGCTACACGTGAAAGGAGACACACCCAAATATCTCCACCCGGCCGGGGAATCGAACCCGGGTCATCTGGCTTGTGATGCCAGCGCTCTAACCACTGAGCTACCGTGTGTGTGTGTGTGTGTGTGTGTGTGTGTGTGTGTGTGTGTGTGTGTGCATGCATCTTGTTGTGTTTGTTAGTCAGAGAGGGGATAGCAACAGAAAGGAATAGAGAGGGCAAGTAAGGAACAGAGGCTTCTCTGATGTTAAGGATGCACTACTTGAGTTCAAATAGTTCCACAGAGTTCAAAGAGATAAATGGATGAGCGGTTTGTTAGAGTTCTGATGTGAAGCATTGATTTTTTTTGTTTTGTATAAGAGGAGAGGACTGGCCAAGGACAAAAAAAAAAAAAAAAGAAAAAAAGGCCCATTCAGTCTCTTATGCAAAGGACAGGGGCAAGTGTCTTGAAACCTCCCTCTAGAATGAAGTCAAGTCTTTGGAAGTTGGAAATACAGAAGCAGGTAGGAGTTCCAGGCCGCCGTGGTACAGTGGAACCATGCGCGGTTTGGGGTCCGAGGGATCTCCAAGCACACGGGTTCGAATCCTGTCCACGGTCCGAGTGTAGGTTGGGCTTCCTCACTCGGGGTAACGGTTTCCTAGCAGATGGGCTTTGAGATAGGAGGTACCCTAAACAGTATCCTCTTTAGCCCATAAATTCCCGTGAAAAGTCCACATGGTATAAAAAAAAACAAAAAAAAACTGGCTGCCGTGGTACAGTGGAACCATGGGTGCTTTGGGGTCCGAGGGTCTCCAAGCGCACGGGTTCGAATCCTGTCCACGGTCCGAGTGTAGGTTGGGCTTCCTCACTCGGGACAATGGTTTCCTAGCGGGTGGGCTTTGAGATAGAAGGTACCTTAAAAAGTATCTCCTTTAGCCCATAGATTCCCATGAAAAGCCCACATGGTATGAAAAAAAAAAGATGAAAGACTGAATAAGGGTTAAAGGAAGAAGAATGCCGGGTGCAGCGAAGCAACAGGAGAAGGAGAGGCATGCAGTTAGCTAGATCAAAAGAGCATTTAGCATGAAAATAGCGGTAAAAGATAGCAAGAGATGTAACATTTCGGTGGTGAGAAAGAGGCAGGAGACAGTCAGTCGTCTCTGAAAAAGATGTGGAAAGGTGTAGGGTGGTATCATCAGCGTAAGAATGGATAAGGCAAGAAGTTTGGTTAAGATCATTAGGGAATAATAGGAAGACAGTGGGTGATAAGACAGAACCCTGAGAAACATCACTGTTAATAGATTTCGAGGAATAGTGGCCGTCTACCACATCAGCAATACAGTGGTCAGAGAGGAAACGAGGTAAAGTTGCAGAGAGAAGGATAGAAGTCGTAGAAGGGTAGTTTCGAGATCAAAGTTTTGTGCCAGACTCTATCAAAAGGTTTTGATATGTCTAACGCGACAGCAAAAGTTTCAATGAGATCTCTAAAAAAGGATAACCAAGACTCAGTAAGGAAAGCCAGAAAATCACCAGGAAGCCATACTGGCGATCAGATAAAAGATTGTGAATTGACAGATGTTTAAGAATCTTCCTATTGAGGATAGATTCAAAGACTTTAGACAAGCAAGAGATTAAAATTGTAGGGCGGTAGTTTGAGGGATTAGAACGGTCACCCTTTTTTAGGAACAGGTTTAAAGCAAGAAAATTTTCAGTAAGAAGGAAAGGTAGAAGTCAATAGACAGAGTTGGGGCCAGGCAGGGTGCAAGCACTGAAACACAGTTTTTGAGAACGATAGGAGGGACCCCATCAGGTACATAATCCTTCCGAGGGTTTAGGCCAGCGAAAGTATGGAAAACATCATTATGAAGAATTTCACTTGATGGCATGAAATAGTCAGAGGGAGGAGGAGAGGGAGGGACAACCCTAGAATCATCCAAGGTAGAGTTATTAGCAAAGGTTTGAGAGACGAGTTCAACTTTAGAGGTAGAAGTGATGGCAGGATGAAATAAAGGAGAGAAAGATGAAGTGAAGTTATTGGAGATGTTCTAGGCCAAATGCTAGAAGTCTCGAGGGGAGTTGAGTTTGACAGATTTTGACATTTTCTGTTCATGAAAAGGGTGTTTGATAAGTTGAAGAACAGTTTGGCATGATTCCGAGTAGAAATATGAAGTGCATGATATTTAGGTGATGGAAAGTTCAAGTACCTTTTGTGGGCAACCTCTCTATCATGTATAGCACGAGAACAGGCTGTGTTAAACCAAGGTTTAAAAGATTTTGGTTGTCTTACGTTCACCGGTTAAACTGGTAAGATTGGCATCGGGGAGCCGGTGAACAATAACAATAAAAAATACCCACTGCAGGTTCAACTGGTGAGGAAATGCAAAAGGGGGCACTTTAAAAAGCTATTTTAATAACCCATAATGAAATTGACACACATAGATATAACATGAAACATGAAACAAATATATGACATGAAACACAGGAAAATGACATACAAATATACATATAACACAGTAATAAATACAACAATAAAGAACCTAACTTAATACCTAACAATAATCCTAATCCTATATGGAGGCAATGTGGAGAACACGGGACGAGGTGAAGTGATACTTATGAGGTGTCGCAGTGGTGAAGTGCTGGGTGATGGTTGATCCCACGAGTAAGACCCAAGAGGCGTTGTGTTCACTGGTTGAAGCCTGGACCTCAACTGACTTCCAGAAAGCCAAGAGCTGGCTTAACACTTCCGGTTGAGTCGAATGGGGCCGCGTGAATCCAACTTCGGGACAGTAGCGGGCTTCATGAAATGGTGACGTGGAGGGTTCATGAGACGGTAGCGTGGAAGGTTCACGAGACGGTGACGTGGAAGGGGAGGCGGAGAGGTGGCGAACGAGGTAACAAGCGGAGGAGGTGATGGTAGTGGAGTATGTTACGGGCGGGCCGTAACAGTTGAGACAAAGAATGAAGAATGTATGCCAGACACTATCACCTCTATTATACGCTCAGCACACAGAGATGGGTCTCTGACACGGAAATAGTAATCATTCCAGGGAAAATCAGTATAATACCTCCTCAGGTCCCCTCAACTGGCAGAGGTAAAACGCTAGAAGCACCTCCGTCTTGAGGGATCCTGATGAGGGATTAGAGAAATAGGACAAGTACAGGTATGAGATTGTGATCAGATTTGCCCAATGGCGAAGAGAGGGTTACATCATAAGCAGAAGGATTAGAGGTAAGGAAAAGATCAAAGATTCACACAGAAGTTTAGGAAGATAAACTGTTTAGGAGTACAAAAACCGGTATTTCCTGGTTTGCATTGCTTCACTATGATAAAATGAAATTCTCGTAACTTTACAGTTATTTTTTGTTGAATATTTTACATACACTCCTATCTACCCATATCCGTAATCATTCCCTTTTGCCGAAAACCTCTAAAAACGGTGATATGCCATCAATGTAGTATGATATTGAATCAAATAAAGGGCAAGCTGACAGCTGGAGGAGTCTCATTGATAATCGGCAACTAGGCACAGCACACCACTCAAAGACATGAGAAAGGCTGGTACAGAGGTTTCTTTCACTAAAAACTTTACATATTCGCACCTTTTAAAATCTACCCATATCCGTAATCATTCCCTTTTGCCGAAAACCTCTGAAAACGGTGATATGCCATCAATGTAGTATGAGATTGAATCAAATAAAGGGCAAGCTGACAGCTGGAGGAGTCTCAGAGGCATATACATTGATAATCTGCAACTACGCACAGCGCACCACTCAAAGACATGAGAAAGTCTAGTACAGAGGTTTCTTTCACTAAAGATTTTACATCTTCGCACCTTTTTTTTATATATTCAACCTCACATAAGCTGTTGCTTTATTCCTACATCAAATAAAATTTAAATGTATGAAATAGAGCTTGGAAAGTAATTTACTTGAATATTTGAATAAAAACATTATTAGTCACTGTATACCACTCATCGAATTTACCGACACAGGCAAAACGGCAAGATTTGAACACTTCAGAATGAGAAACCATCTGTTTGCCACGGTGGTCCCGGCAGTGGCGAGTCTTGCTGCAACACATACTGGTAATGTTTTCTCAGAGAACGCCTGCAGGAACGGCGCTTTTCCTGCCACACCCGAGTGATTGCTCTAAATACAGCGAGTATAATCAGGAGGTGGTCGCTTAAGAACTGCATTGCCCTGACGGCCTCATGTGGGTTGAATTGAGGAACTCCTGCTAGCGGTGGTATATAATATGAGTATCTAATGTCAGGCAGTGTTTATGTTAGATATGTTATCTATCGTAATTTTCTCAGGGTTTCCATTGATACAAAACATCAACTCTTCCTCCGTTTAAAAAGTACAACGTTGAAGAATTAAGGGACCTTTAAGAAAGCGTATTCTCTCTAACACGTTGTAATTTTCAAGTGGAGTGAGGCTCTCGTCCCAAATCATAAAAGTATGCAAGGAAGTATGGCAGGGAAAAGCCGCTCATTACATTTATTGGTTTGATGTTGTTTTAATAGTCTAATTAAAGGGAATTTGTAATTACTGTTATACATATCTTTCCAACACCTTTACGTATTTATTCTTTTGACAGTGGCGAGAGAGAGAGAGAGAGAGAGAGAGAGAGAGAGAGAGAGAGAGAGAGAGAGAGAGAGAGAGAGAGAGAGAGTGTTTGTTCGTGTATGTGTGTGTGTACGTGTGTGTGTTTGTTTGTGTGTGTGTTTCACTGTTTGATCTGCTGCAGTCTCTGACGAGACAGCCAGACGTTACCCTACGGAACGAGCTCAGAGCTCATTATTTCCGATCTTCGGATAGGCCTGAGACCAGGCACACACCACACACCAGGACAACAAGGTCACAACTTCTCGATTTACATCCCGTACCTACTCACTGCTAGGTGAACAGCACCTACACGTGAAAGGAGACACACCCAAATATCTCCACCCTGCCGGGGAATCGAATCCCGGTCCTCTGGCTTGTGAAGCCAGAGCTCTAACCACTGAGCTACCGGGCGTGTGTGTGTGTGTGTGTGTGTGTGTGTGTGTGTGTGTGTGTGTGTGTGTGTGTGTGTGTGTGTGTGTCTAGTTTTTCACATGTGACTATCAATATCGGACCCCATTACATATTTTCACGATTTTTTTTTTTTGATGCAAGGGAAAGTAAGAGACATTGTTCCCACGGAGGAAGCAATGTCGGTCAAACGAAAGAATTTAATGAGATCAGAAGCACACCAGGAAGGTCAACAGATATTTCTACAAGTATATAACACACGTGGAAGGCTCAGGTGAGCATAGAACTCAGCGAAGAGAGAAACAGGTAAGATAGGTCAGCTGGAGTACTGACCAAACATGCCTTAGTTCTTGGTGCTGCTTAAGTATCAAGATCGATTTAGTTTTGTCCATTGAGATGTAGATGCTAATCTGGTATTGTGTTCTTATTTAGAAGTGTAATTGTAAGTTAACACTTACATGTTATAATGCTTTTATTCACTCATTACATGTAGTTTTGAAAGCTGGAAAGCTACAGCAAAATTAAGGAGTATTTGTAGCAGAACCTTCACACCAGGTTTTCAGTCTTGTTGGCCATAGAGAGGAGAAGAAAGATTAGTAGTTTCTTCAAATTGTAAGATTATTTTTTCAGAGGTACACAATTTCTGGATTTTTTTTTCAGGTGTACTTCATAACACGTCAATTAGTGGCATTCTTTGAGATCCCTGTACATTCCCAACATCTTAAGATGAAGAACTTCCTGCTTGGCCTTGTTATGGTGGTGGCAGTGAGCCTTGCTGCTGCCAGTACATATAGACGTTGCCCGGCAGAAGTGAACGTGCGGTGCCCTCCTGTGGGAAACACCGCGGTGCATCTGCCTCATCCCCACTACTGCAACATGTACTGCCAGTGTGTGGGTGAAGGACTGGCCTATGCGCTTTATTGCCCCTGGACACTCTTGTGGGATGACACAATACAAGCGTGCAACTGGCCCGATAATGTAAGTGCATGTGGTTTACAATCATTGACCTTTTTTTTTTGGGGGGGTTATCCACTGGTATTCGCAAATTTTTCCGTTAATGACAAACCTCGTTAATGTATTTCCTTTTGTTCCAAGGCCACCTCTCACTATTTTCCTGCTTTGACGCTGGAAACTTTTCTCTAATTTCACTATTCTTTCTTGTTGGTCTTTTTGAAAATTTTGTTTCACTGTTTTTCGCTCTCTCTCTCTCTCTCTCTCTCTCTCTCTCTCTCTCTCTCTCTCTCTCTCTCTCTCTCTCTCTCTCTCTCTCTCTCTCTCTCTCTCTCTCTCTCTCTCTCTCTCTCTCTCTCTCTCTCTCTCTCTCTCTCTCTCTCTCTCTCTCTCTCTCTCTCTCTCTCTCTCTCTCTCTCATTATTCCTGTGCTCTCTCATATGTTGATGTGATTGATCTTCTGCTTCAAGCGACATCAATCCTTGTATATTCATTCCTGAAGTAGCAGTTGAAAGTCTATTCAATAAGACTTAACCAAACTTAACTGAAACTTACTTAACCTAACCTAACCTAACCTGACTCGAGCCAACCCAGTTAACCTGACCTAACTTTATCTATAACCTAAACTATTTTAATCTAACTCCAGTTCACCAGACCTGATCTGACCTTACTACCTAACCTTTGTGCATTATCCTTGATCTAAGCAAAAACCTAATAACACTAAGGTTACCTATTCTTCTCAGTCTTGATGTTTTCCCAGGTGGATTGCGGCAATCGCCCTGTGCAGCACTTGTAGACACTCGAGGAGGAAAGAAGAGATTTGATGACGAAAAGGTTGTTATGGGTACCTGGTGAAGGGTTGTCTTGGTTAATTGTGTTACTCGCAGCTTTAATAAATGTTATGTTATTATTTCTGTTCTTTGTGTCACTCCTTGAAGAATTGATTGTGTAAGGAGATGCACTGAGTATATCTTCTATGTGTGTGTGTGTGTGTGTGTGTGTGTGTGTGTGTGTGTGTGTGTGTGTGTGTGTGTGTGTGTGTGTGTGTGTGTGTGTGTGTGTGTGTCAAAATATCTAATATCTAAAGTATCTAAAATATATACATGAAATGTTTGGAGTTTGTTCCCTTCTTTTCTTCTTTCTAACTTGACTTCAGCGATCAGAACTCAGGCTTTCTGTGGCGTCCCTATGGGATCTGTTAACTTCCTGAAGGGTTGGTTGTTTCTGAAAAGACGTGAAAAAGTTTAGGGTGGTATTATCGGTGTAGGAATGGATAGAGCAAGAAGTTTGGTTTAGAAGATCATTAATGAATAATATGAATAGAGTGGGTGACAGGACTGAACCCTGAGGGACACCATTGTTAATATGTTTAGGAGAAGAACAGTGGACGTCTACAACAACATCAAGAGAACGATCAGGGATTGAAGTAGAGATAAAGTTGCAGAGAGAAGGGTAGAAACCATAGGAGGGCAGTTTTGAGATCAAAGCTTTGTGCCAGTCTCTATCAAAAGCTTTCAATATGTCTAATGCAACAACAAAAGTTTCACCAAAATAAAAAAAAAGTATGACCAAGACTCAGTATGTGAAGCCAGAAGATCACCAGTAGAGTGGCCTTGACGGAAGCCATACTGTAGATCAGATAGAAGGTTGTGAAATGACAGATGTTTAAAAATCTTCCTATTGAGGATATATGGAAAGACTTTAGACAAGCAAGAGATTAAAGTTATAGCTTGAGGTATTAGATCGATTATCCTTTTTAGGACCAGGCTAAATACAGGCTAACTTCCAACAAGAAGGAAAGGTAGAAATCGATATATCGAGCTGGAGGAGTTTGGCCAGACTAGGTGCAAGCAAGGAGGCACAGTTTTTTTTTTTTTTTTTTTTTTTAATAGTCCGATCAGGTCTATAAGCCTTCCTGGTTTTAGCCAGCTGGGACATGGAAAACATCATTGCTGACAATTTTAATCGAAGTCATAAAATAATAACCAATAACCAATAGAGTGATTGTTAGATGCTACTTTTTAAACATACATGCCAACTCACTTGCTTCATGACCGTCCTGTTTACTCTACCCTTGCAGCGTCCTTCAGATAATACAAAATTGTAACTTAAGTGTAGTTGTTCTTTACTCCTTAAATTTTTCCCCTTTATGTATTTGTGTTTACATTGTTGTACTGATGGTGGGGCTTCTTACTGTCATCCTCACAATAGTGTCTTGAGCTGCATTCCCATTACGTAATGAATAGCATGTCATGAATATCATGACATGATTATTATGACCGAATACTCATTATCACTGAATGTGAAAGATATCTTCACCATAACAAAAAGATACACTTTGGTAGTTGGCTGATTGGTGAGGCTTATCACTTTGATATGAAGACATCAACTGAGTGTTGTGTTGAGCGGGTGACAGGTGCAGTGAGTTGCCATGTATGTTTAAAAAGTAGCACTTAACTATTTTACTGGGGCGAGACTCACTAACGCTCCCTGCTTTTACCATTGCGTTCAAAGAAAAGAAAAGTCCATACGAACGCCCCAAAAGAGATTCATTAAAATTCTCTTAAGGTCGCCATCTTGGATACTTGCTTTTCAGCTGTGATTCACTTATCTGGCGGTAGTCTCCGCTAGATGGCATTAGTGTATGGTTGACATGTTTCCTTCAGCCAATAGCAGCAGTTTTTCCTTGAGGGACATTAACCAATCAGAAGCTAGTAGAAACAATAATGCCTCATAATCTCATGATACAAGAGACAACAGTGTCAGTGGAACAACTCAGGGCAACTCAGCCAATTGCCAGCTCGACCCATTGTCAGCTGGGCTCACCTATGCCAACTCGAACCACTGTGTGTACCAACGCGGCCCATTGTGTCTATCAATATTATTAATGATGGAAAGCATGATCTACAAGTTACGAAACATGTTTATTACTTCATTGACGTTGATGAGTTTAAAAGATAGGAATCAGTCACTGCCAAACATTATTATATATGTATGTTTGTGAAATATAATGAAATAAAGGTCTCTCTCTCTCTCTCTCTCTCTCTCTCTCTCTCTCTCTCTCTCTCTCTCTCTCTCTCTCTCTCTCTCTCTCTCTCTCTCTCTCTCTCTCTCTCTGTCATTATTCAGCATTGTACGTCAATACCAGGCACTCACACCTCTCAGGTCAATGTTTACACTGTACACATTGTCGCTAAAAAGTCACCGAAAAAATTATTAGCACTATCACTGAGCGTCTTTCTAGATTCACTGTACTAGCACATATATCTCAATCTCCTTCCCTCCTCCAGCCACTGTCATATGATAATACCACTTGCAGTTAGCCTACATATTTCACTCTTCTTTTCTTTGCAAACCACTATCATGTGCTAATGCACTAGTATTTTCATATATAGAAGGTCTTTCGTCGCTTCTCAGATCACTGTCATGTGCTAATGTCACTTGTAGTTTTTCATTTCAATCCACTTCACTTTCTTCTAACCTCTGTCTTCGTCAGTGTTTACCTCGGTGGTTGTGTAATGGAGAAGAGGCGCTCATAGATCTGGGTCACGGAACCTTTCGGGCTCCTGAGAGAGTGCTTAAGTTTTGAGTTACATATGAAGTTCGTAAGTGTTTAGTAAATAGCTTTTGTCATAGATATGGACTTCTTAAGGATTTAGGAAATACGTAACTATTTAGTGAATCCCGACCCTGCTGTGTTACATTTTCTTCATTGATACAAACAATAATTTAATCTTTCATTTACTGACTTTTTTCCTATAAGGCTTTGGCTGCATACATGGTACACAATAATTGTCTCCTAATGACGTGCGGTTCCACTCGAGTACGTAGAGAGCCGGAGAGTAGGGACGGGGGAGAGATGCCTAAGTCCTTCCATAAATGATAATTTCCCACAGAAATTAAGTAAAACACAACACATGCTTGTAGGATGTTTTTTTTTTTTTTTACTTAGAATTACATGAACTATCAAATCCCAAAGTATGTATATCAACTCATTGGACTTTCTGTGTAGAGTGGCTGCAACGCTGCATAAGACTTGTCTCAAAGACACACCAGTGTTAATTTACTCCTGCATTAAGTAGAATACATACATACTTATATAATAATGTTTGGCAGTGACTGATTCCCATCTTTTAAACTCATCAACGTCAATGAAGTAATAAACATGTTTCATAACTTGTAGATCATGCTTTCCATCATTAATAATGTTGATACACACAATGGGCCGCGTTGGTACACACAGTGGTTCGACTTGGTATAGGTGAGCCAAGTTGACATTGGGTCAGTTGGCAACTGGCTGAGTTGCCCTGAGTTGCTCCACTGACACTGTTTTCTTTTGTATATCATGTGATTATGAGGCATTATTGTTTCTACTAGCTTCTGATTGGTTAATGTCCCTCGAGGAAAAAGCGCTGCTATTGGCTGAAGGAAAAATGTCAACCATTCACTAATGTCATCTAGCGGAGACTACCGCCAGAGAAGAGAAACACAGTTGAGTATTCGGTCATAATAGTCATGTTATGATATTCATGACATGCTATTCATTACGTAATGGGAATGCAGCTCAAGACACTATTGTGAGGATGACAGTAAGAAGCCCCACCATCAGTACAACAATGTAAACACAAATACATAAAGGGGAAAAATTTAAGGAGTAAAGAACAACTACACTTAAGTTACAATTTTGTATTATCTGAAGGACGCTACAAGGGTAGAGTAAACAGGACGGTCATGAAGCAAGTGAGTTGGCATGTATGTTTAAAAAGTACCATCTAACAATCACTCTATTGGTTATTGGTTATTATTTCATGACTGCGATTAAAATTGTCAGCAACGATGTTTTTCATGTCCCAGCTGGCTGAAACCAGGAAGGCTTATAGACCTGATGGGATTATAAAAAAACTGTGCCTCCTTGCTTGCACCTAGTCTGGCTAAACTCCTCCAGCTCGATATATCAATTTCTACCTTTCCTTCTTGTAGGAAGTTAGCCTACATTCATCCTGGTCCTAAAAAGGGTAACCGATCTGATACCTCAAGCTACTGCCCTATAGCTTTAATCTCTTTCTTGTCTAAAATCTTTACATATATTCTTAATAGGAAGATTCTAAAACATCTGTCGTTGAACAATCTTCTATCTGATCTACAGTATGGCTTCCGTCAAGGCCACTCTACTGGTGATCTTCTGGTTTTCCAAACTGAGTCTTGATCATACTCTTTTAAAAATTTTTGTGAAACATTTGCTGTCGCATTAAACATATTGAAAGCTTTTGATACAGACTGGCACAAAGCTTTGATCTCAAAACTGACCTACGGTTTCTACCCTTCTCTCTGTAACTTTATCTTTAGTTCCATCCCTGATCTTTCTATTGCTACTGTGGTAGACGTCCACTGTTCTTCTCCTAAACATATTAACAATGGTGTCCTTCAGGGTTCAGTCCTGTCACCCACTCTATTCATGTTATTCATTAATGGTCTTCTAAACCAAACTTCTTGCCCTATCCACTCCTACGCTGATAATACCACCCTAAACATTTACACATCTTTTCAGAAACGACCAATCCTTCAGGAAGTTACAGATGCTATAGGGACGCCACAGAATGCCTGACTTCTGATCGCTAACGTCGAGTGAGAAAGAAGGAAAGAAAGGAACAAATTCCAAAAATTTCATGCATATGTTTCTGTGTTTTTGTATTAGATATTTTGAAACACACACATATGTTAGTATGTCCTTAATGTACTGCCCGTGCTCCGTTTTCTGTAAATAATTTTTTTTATAGAATCAGATTGGCTGGCTTGAGGCAGTGCTTCCATTTTAGGGTAAAATACCCTAAACTAGGGTAATTGGACCTTTCTTAGGGTAGTGTTTAGGGTAATGCATAAACTAGGGTAATTTTAGGGTAATCTGCCGCCCTATGGATAGGTGTGCTTGGAATGGTGCCAATCTGGTGGCAGGCTGGTTCTCTTTCATGTTCGATTCATGTACACAATCATCCCCGTGACTTGTACCATCCCATCACCCCCCCACCCCATCCCCTTTCTCCCCAGTCTCTACTCACCCGTCTACTACGCGTACACGGTTTGGATAATGATAAGAGTGCAACTTCGACAATCTAGGGTAAAACACTCGAATCTAGGGTAAAATCGACAAAAATCTAGGGTAAGATTTCATCAACTCATGGAAGCACTGGCTTCCCCTCAGTTCTCGCTCGCCATACGCCTCAGGCAACACACTCGCTCCAGCCTCGCTTTTGCTCGGCTATACCTGTTGTGTCTTGTGATACTATTAAATACACGTTCATAATGGACTCAGGTGTATCCATGCTGCCGCTGCTTAAGGACAACTACCACACACACACACACACACACACACACACACACACACACACACACACACACACAGATGACCGGGGTTCGATTCAGATATTTGGGTGTGTCACGTGTAGCCCCTGTTCACACAGTGAGTAGGTACATGTAAATCGAGGAGTTGTGACCTTGTTGTCCCGGTGTGTGTTGTGTGCCTGGTCTCAGACCTATCCCAAGATCGGAAATAATGAGGTCTGAGCTCGTTCCGTAGGGTAACGTCTGGCTGTCTCTTCAGGGACTAGCACTCAAACAGTGCATCTCAGTGCATCTCCTTAAACAATCAATTCTTCAAGGAGTGACACAAAGAACAGAAATAATAACATAACATTTATTAAAGCTGCGAGTAACACAATTAACCAAGACAACCCTTCACCAGGTACCCATAACAACCTTTTCGTCATCAAATCTCTTCTTTCCTCCTCGAGTGTCTACAAGTGCTGCACAGGGCGATTGCCGCAATCCACCTGGGAAAACATCAAGACTGAGAAGAATAGGTAACCTTAGTGTTATTTGGTTTTGCTTAGATCAAGGATAGTGCACAAAGGTTAGGTAGTAAGGTCAGATCAGGTCTGGTGAACTGAAGTTAGATTAGATTAGTTTAGGTTATAGGTAAAGCTAGGTCAGGTTAACTGGGTTGGCTTGGGTTAGGTTAGGTTAGGTTAGGTTGAGTTAGTTTCATTTAGGTTTGGTGAAGTGTCATTGAATAGACTTTCAATTGCTACTTCAGGAATGAATATATAAGGATGGAAGTCGCTTAAAGTAGATTAATCACATCAACAGATGACAGAGCATAGTAGTTATGAGAGAGAGAGAGAGAGAGAGAGAGAGAGAGAGAGAGAGAGAGAGAGAGAGAGAGAGAGATAACCAAAAACAGTGAAACAAAATCTTTATAAGCACCAGCAAGAAAGAACAGTGAAATTAGAGAAAAGTTTTCAGCGTCAAAGCAGGAACAAAAGGAAATACCTCTACGAGGCTTGTCATTATCGGAAAAATTTGCGAATATCATTAGAAAAAGAAAAAAGGTCAATGATTTTAAACTACTTACCTTATCGGGCCAGTTGCATGCTTGTATTGTGTCATCCCACAAGAGTTTCCAGGGGCAAGAAAGCACTAAGGCCAGTCCTTCATCCACACACAGGCAGTACATGTTGCAGTAGTGGGGGTGAGGCAGATGCACCGCGGTGTTTCCCACGGGAGGGCAGCGCACGTTCACTTCTGCCGGGCAACGTCTATACCTACTGGCAGCAGCAAGGCTCACTGCCACCACCATAACAAGACCAAGCAGAAAGTTCTTCATCTTGAGTTGTTGGAAATGTACGGGGACCTCAAAGAATGCCACTAACTGACGTGACGTGTTATGAAGGGTACCTGAAAAAAAAAAAAATTCCAGAAATTTGTGTAGATCGGAAAAGATAATCTTGCAGTTTGAAGAAACTACTCATCTTCCTTCTCTCTATCGCCAACAAGACTTAAAACCTGGTGTGAAGGCTCCGCTACAAATACTCCTTAATTGTACTGTACCACTCCAGATTTCAAACCTACTTGTAATAAGTGAATAAAAAAGAAATATTATAATATGTAAGCCAATTATCTCTTAAGTTACAATTACACTTCTAAATAAGAACACAATACCCGATTAGCATCTACATCTCAATGGACAGAACTAAATCGATCTTAATACTTAAGCAGCACCAAGAACTAAGGCATGTTTGGTCAGTACTCCAGCTGACCTATCTTACCTGTTTCTGTCTTCGCTGAGTTCTATGCTCTCCTGAGCCTTCCACGTGTGTTATATACATGTAGAAATATCTGTTGACCTTCCTGGTGTGCTCCTAACCTCATCCAATTCGTTCGCTTGACCGACGTTGCTCCCTCCGTGGAAACAATGTCTCTTACTTTCCCTTGCATCGAAAAAAATCAAAAGAAAACGTGAAAATATGTAAAGGGGTCCGATGTAAATAGTCACATGTGACGTGTGTGTGTGTGTGTGTGTGTGTGTGTGTGTGTGTGTGTGTGTGTGTGTGTGTGTGTGTGTGTGTGTGGATCTTGTTGTGTTTGTTAGTCAGAGGGGGATAGCAACAGAAAGGAATAGAGAGAGCAAGTAAGGAACAGAGGCTTCTCTGATGCTAAGGATGCACTGCTCGAGTACAAATAGTTCCACAGAGTTCAAAGAGATAAATGGATGAGCCGTTTGTTAAGTAAGAAGGAAAGGTAGAAGTCGATAGACAGAGTTAGAATAGTTTGGCCAGACAGGGTGCAAGCACTAAAGCACAGTTTTTGAGAACTATAGGAAGGACCCCATCAGGTACATAATCATTCCGAGGGTTTAGGCCAGCAAGGGCATGGAAAAACATCATTATGAAGAATTTTACTTGATGGCATGAAATAGTCAGAGGGAGGAGGAGAGGGAGGGACAACCCCAGAATCATACAAGGTAGAGTTATTAGCAAAGGTTTGACAGAAGAGTTCAGCTTTAGAGATAGAAGTGATGGCAGGATGAAATAAAGGAGGGAAAGAAGAAGTGAAGTTATTGGAGATGTTTTAGGCCAGATGCTAGAAGTCTCGAGGAGAGTTGGAGTTTGACAGATTTTGACATTTTCTGTTCATGAAAGGGGGTGTTTGGCAAGCTGAAGAACAGACTTGGCATGATTCCGAGTAGAAATATGAAGTGCATGATATTCAGGTGATGGAAGGTTCAAATACCTTTTGTGGGCAACCTCTCTATCATGTATAGCACGAGAACAGGCTGTGTTAAACCAAGGTTTAAAAGATTTAGGTTGAGACAAAGAATGAGGAATGTATGCCAGACACTATCACCTCTATTATACGCTCAGCACACAGAGATGGGTCTCTGACACGGAAACAGTAATCATTCCAGGGAAAATCAGTATAATAGCTCCTCAGGTCCCTCAACTGGCAGAGGTAAAACGCTAGAAGCACCTCTGCCTTGAGGGATCCTGATGAGGGATTGGAGAAATAGGACAAGATACAGATATGAGATTGTGATCGGAGGAGCCCAATGGCGAAGAGAGGGTAACAGCATAAGCAGAAGGATTAGAGGTAAAGAACAGATCAAAGATTCACACAGATAAACTATTTAGGGGTACAAAACTCGGTATTTCCTGGTTTGCATTGCTTCACTATGATAAAATGAAATTCTCTTAACTTTACTGTTATTTTTTGTTGAATATTTTACACACACTCCAATCTACCCATATCCGTAATCATTCCCAACTTAACTTGTCTGATCTGAACCAAATGGTGGAGGATCCGTAGCAAAAAAAAATTATATCAGGTCCCTTGTTATAGTGATTATATTATAGCGTGTTTCCTTTCCCTTTCGCCGAAAACCTCTGAAAACGGTGATATGCCATCAATGTAGTATGAGATTGAATCAAATAAAGGGCAAGCTGACAGCTGGAGGAGGTTTCTTTCACTAAAAATTTTACATCTTGGCACCTTTTTTTTTTTTATATATTCAACATGACCTAAGCTGTTGCTTTATTCTTACATAAATTAAAATAGAAAGTAATTTACTTGAATATTTGAATAAATACATTATTAGTCACTGTATACCACTCATTGAATTTACCGACACAGGCAAAACGGCAAGATTTGAACACTTCAGAATGAGAAACCATCTGTTTGCCACGGTGGTCCCGGCAGTGGCGAGTCTTGCTGCAGCACATACTGGTATTGTTTTCTCAGAGAACGCCTGCAGGAACGGCGCTTTTCCTGCCACACCCGAGTGATTGCTCTAAATACAGCGAGTATTAATCAAGAGGTGGTCGCTTAAGAACTGCAGTGCCCTGACGGCCTCATGTGGGTTGAATTGAGGAACTCCTGCTAGCGGTGGTATATAATATGAGTATCTAATGTCAGGCAGTGTTTATGTTAGATATGTTATCTATCGTAATTTTCTCAGGGTTTCCATTGATACAAAACATCAACTCTTCCTCCGTTTAACAAGTACAACGTTGAAGAATTGAGGGACCTTTAAGAAAGCGTATTGTCTCTAATACGATGTAATTTTCAAGTGGAGTGAGGCTCTCGTCCCAAATCATAAAAGTATGCAAGGAAGTATGGCAGGGAAAAGCCGCTCATTACATTTACTTGGTTTGATGTTGTTTTAATAGTCTAATTAAAGGAAATTTGTAATTACTGTTATTCATATCTTTCCAACACCTTTACGTATTTATTCTTTTGACAGTGGCGAGAGAGAGAGAGAGAGAGAGAGAGAGAGAGAGAGAGAGAGAGAGAGAGAGAGAGAGAGAGAGAGAGAGAGAGAGAGTGTTTGTTCGTGTGTGTGTGTGTGTGTGTGTGTGTGTGTGTAGTTTTTCACATGTGACTATCAATATCGGACCCCGTTACATATTTTCACGCTTTTTTTTTTTTTTGATGCAAGGGAAAGTAAGAGACATTGTTCCCACGGAGGAAGCAATGTCGGTCAAACGAAAGAATTTAATGAGATCAGAAGCACACCAGGAAGGTCAACAGATATTTCTACAAGTATATAACACACGTGGAAGGCTCAGGTGAGCATAGAACTCAGCGAAGAGAGAAACAGGTAAGATAGGTCAGCTGGAGTACTGACCAAACATGCCTTAGTTCTTGGTGCTGCTTAAGTATCAAGATCGATTTAGTTCTGTCCATTGAGATGTAGATGCTAATCTGGTATTGTGTTCTTATTTAGAAGTGTAATTGTAAGTTAACACTTACATGTTATAATGCTTTATTCACTCATTACATGTAGTTTTGAAAGCTGGAAAGCTACAGCAAAATTAAGGAGTATTTGTAGCAGAACCTTCACACCAGGTTTTCAGTCTTGTTGCCCATAGAGAGGAGAAGGAAGATTAGTAGTTTCTTCATATTGTAAGATTATTTTTTCCGAGCTACACAAATTTCTGAATTTTTTTTTTTTTCAGGTGCACTTCATAACACGTCAATTAGTGGCATTCTTTGAGATCCCTGTACATTCCCAACAACTCAAGATGAAGAACTTCCTGCTTGGCCTTGTTATGGTGGTGGCAGTGAGCCTTGCTGCTGCCAGTACATATAGACGTTGCCCGGCAGAAGTGAACGTGCGGTGCCCTCCTGTGGGAAACACCTCGGTGCATCTGCCTCATCCCCACTACTGCAACATGTACTGCCAGTGTGTGGGTGAAGGACTGGCCTATGCGCTTTATTGCCCCTGGACACTCTTGTGGGATGACACAATACAAGCGTGCAACTGGCCCGATAATGTAAGTGCATGTGGTTTACAATCATTGACCTTTTTTTTTTTTGGCGGTTATCCACTGGTATTCGCAAATTTTTCCGTTAATGACAAACCTCGTTAATGTGTTTCCTTTTGTTCCAAGGCCACCTCTCACTATTTTCCTGCTTTGACGCTGGAAACTTTTCTCTAATTTCACTATTCTTTCTTGTTGGTCTTTGTGAAAATTTTGTTTCACTGTTTTTCGTTCTCTCTCTCTCTCTCTCTCTCTCTCTCTCTCTCTCTCTCTCTCTCTCTCTCTCTCTCTCTCTCTCTCTCTCTCTCTCTCTCTCTCTCTCTCTCTCTCTCTCTCTCTCTCTCTCTCTCTCTCTCTCTCTCTCTCTCTCTCTCTCTCTCTCTCTCTCTCTCTCTCATTATTCCTGTGCTCTCTCATATGTTGATGTGATTGATCTTCTGCTTCAAGCGACATCAATCCTTGTATATTCATTCCTGAAGTAGCAGTTGAAAGTCTATTCAATAAGACTTAACCAAACTTAACTGAAACTTACTTAACCTAACCTAACCTAACCTGACTCGAGCCAACCCAGTTAACCTGACCTAACTTTATCTATAACCTAAACTATTTTAATCTAACTCCAGTTCACCAGACCTGATCTGACCTTACTACCTAACCTTTGCGCATTATCCTTGATCTAAGCAAAAACCAAATAACACTAAGGTTACCTATTCTTCTCAGTCTTGATGTTTTCCCAGGTGGATTGCGGCAATCGCCCTGTGCAGCACTTGTAGACATTCGAGGAGGAAAGAAGAGATTTGATGACGAAAAGGTTGTTATGGGTACCTGGTGAAGGGTTGTCTTGGTTAATTGTGTTACTCGCAGCTTTAATAAATGTTATGTTATTATTTCTGTTCTTTGTGTCACTCCTTGAAGAATTGATTGTGTAAGGAGATGCACTGAGTATATCTTCTATGTGTGTGTGTGTGTGTGTGTGTGTGTGTGTGTGTGTGTGTGTGTGTGTGTGTGTGTGTGTGTGTGTGTGTGTGTGTGTGTGTGTGTGTGTGTGTCAAAATATCTAATATCTAAAGTATCTAAAATATATACATGAAATGTTTGGAGTTTGTTCCCTTCTTTTCTTCTTTCTAACTTGACTTCAGCGATCAGAACTCAGGCTTTCTGTGGCGTCCCTATGGGATCTGTTAACTTCCTGAAGGGTTGGTTATTTCTGAAAAGACGTGAAAAGTTTAGGTGGTATTATCGGTGTAGGAATGGATAGAGCAAGAAGTTTGGTTTAGAAGATCATTAATGAATAATATGAATAGAGTGGGTGACAGGACTGAACCCTGAGGGACACCATTGTTAATATGTTTAGGAGAAGAACAGTGGACATCTACAACAACATCAAGAGAACGATCAGGGATTGAAGTAGAGATAAAGTTGCAGAGAGAAGGGTAGAAACCATAGGAGGGCAGTTTTGAGATCAAAGCTTTGTGCCAGTCTCTATCAAAAGCTTTCAATATGTCTAATGCAATAACAAAAGTTTCACCAAAATAAAAAAAAAGTATGACCAAGACTCAGTATGTGAAGCCAGAATATCACCAGTAGAGTGGCCTTGACGGAAGCCATACTTTAGATCAGATAGAAGGCTGTGAAATGACAGATGTTTAAAAATCTTCCTATTGAGGATATATGGAAAGACTTTAGACAAGCAACAGATTAAAGTTATAGCTTGAGGTATTAGATCGATTATCCTTTTTAGGACCAGGCTGAATACAGGCTAACTTCCAACAAGAAGGAAAGGTAGAAATCGATATATTGAGCTGGAGGAGTTTGGCCAGAATAGGTGCAAGCAAGGAGGCACAGTGTTTTTTTTTTTTATATAATCCCATCAGGTCTATAAGCCTTCCTGGTTTCAGCCAGCTGGGACATGGAAAACATCATTGCTGACAATTTTAATCGAAGTCATGAAATAATAACCAATAACCAATAGAGTGATTGTTAGATGCTACTTTTTAAACATACATGCCAACTCACTTGCTTCATGACCGTCCTGTTTACTCTACCCTTGTAGCGTCCTTCAGATAATACAAAATTGTAACTTAAGTGTAGTTGTTCTTTACTCCTTAAATTTTTCCCCTTTATGTATTTGTGTTTACATTGTTGTACTGATGGTGGGGCTTCTTACTGTCATCCTCACAATAGTGTCTTGAGCTGCATTCCCATTACGTAATGAATAGCATGTCATGAATATCATGACATGATTATTATGACCGAATACTCATTATCACTGAATGTGAAAGATATCTTCACCATAACAAAAAGATACACTTTGGTAGTTGGCTGATTGGTGAGGCTTATCACTTTGATATGAAGACATCAACTGAGTGTTGTGTTGAGCGGGTGACAGGTGCAGTGAGTTGCCATGTATGTTTAAAAAGTAGCACTTAACTATTTTACTGGGGCGAGACTCACTAACGCTCCCTGCTTTTACCATTGCGTTCAAAGAAAAGAAAAGTCCATACGAACGCCCCCAAAAGAGATTCATTAAAATTCTCTTAAGGTCGCCATCTTGGATACTTGCTTTTCAGCTGTGATTCACTTATCTGGCGGTAGTCTCCGCTAGATGGCATTAGTGTATGGTTGACATGTTTCCTTCAGCCAATAGCAGCAGTTTTTCCTTGAGGGACATTAACCAATCAGAAGCTAGTAGAAACAATAATGCCTAATAATCTCATGATACAAGAGACAACAGTGTCAGTGGAACAACTCAGGGCAACTCAGCCAATTGCCAGCTCGACCCATTGTCAGCTGGGCTCACCTATGCCAACTCGAACCTCTGTGTGTACCAACGCGGCCCATTGTGTCTATCAATATTATTAATGATGGAAAGCATGATCTACAAGTTACGAAACATGTTTATTACTTCATTGACGTTGATGAGTTTAAAAGATAGGAATCAGTCACTGCCAAACATTATTATATATGTATGTATGTGAAATATAATGAAATAAAGGTCTCTCTCTCTCTCTCTCTCTCTCTCTCTCTCTCTCTCTCTCTCTCTCTCTCTCTCTCTCTCTCTCTCTCTCTCTCTCTCTCTCTCTCATTATTCAGCATTGTACGTCAATACCAGGCACTCACACCTCTCAGGTCAATGTTTTACACTGTACACATTGTCGCTAAAAAGTCACCGAAAAAATTATTAGCACTATCACTGAGCGTCTTTCTAGATTCACTGTACTAGCACATATATCTCAATCTCCTTCCCTCCTCCAGCCACTGTCATATGATAATACCACTTGCAGTTAGCCTACATATTTCACTCTTTTCTTTGCAAACCACTATCATGTGCTAATGCACTAGTATTTTCATATATAGAAGGTCTTTCGTCGCTTCTCAGATCACTGTCATGTGCTAATGTCACTTGTAGTTTTTCATTTCAATCCACTTCACTTTCTTCTTACCTCTGTCTTCGTCAGTGTTTACCTCGGTGGTTGTGTAATGGAGAAGAGGCGCTCATAGATCTGGGTCACGGAACCTTTCGGGCTCCTGAGAGAGTGCTTAAGTTTTGAGTTACATATGAAGTTCGTAAGTGTTTAGTAAATAGCTTTTGTCATAGATATGGACTTCTGAAGGACTTAGGAAATACATAACTATTTAGTGAATCCCGACCCTGCTGTGTTACATTTTCTTCATTGATACAAACAATAATTCAATCTTTCATTTACTGACTTTTTTTCCTATAAGGCTTTGGCTGCATACATGGTACACAATAATTGTCTCCTAATGACGTGCGGTTCCACTCGAGAGAGCCGGAGAGTAGGGACGGGGGAGGGATGCCTAAGTCCTTCCATAAATGATAATTTCCCACAGAAATTAAGCATGCTTGTAGGATGTTTTTTTTTTACTTAGAATTACATGAACTATCAAATCCCAAAGTATGTATATGAACTCATTTTACTTTCTGTGTAGAGTGGCTGCAACGCTGCATAACACTTCACTCAAAGACACACCAGTGTTAATTTACTCGTGCATTAAGTAGAATATACATACATACATATATAATAATGTTTGGCAGTGACTGATTCCCATCTTTTAAACTCATTAACGTCAATGAAGTAATAAACATGTTTCATAACTTGTAGATCATGGTTTCCATCATTAATAATGTTGATACACACAATGGGCCGCGTTGGTACACACAGTGGTTCGACTTGGTATAGGTGAGCCAAGTTGACATTGGGTCAGTTGGCAACTGGCTGAGTTGCCCTGAGATTGCTCCACTAACACTGTTTTCTTTTGTATATCATGTGATTATGAGGCATTATTGTTTCTACTAGCTTCTGATTGGTTAATGTCCCCCGAGGAAAAAGCGCTGCTATTGGCTGAAGGAAAAATGTCAACCATTCACTAATGTCATCTAGCAGAGACTACCGCCAGAGAAGAGAATCACAGTTGAGTATTCGGTCATAATAGTCATGTGATGATATTCATGACATGCTATTCATTACGTAATGGGAATGCAGCTCACGACACTATTGTGAGGATGACAGTAAGAAGCCCCACCATCAATACAACAATGTAAACACAAATACATAAAGGGAAAAATTTAAGGAGTAAAGAACAACTACACTTAAGTTACAATTTTGTATTATCTGAAGGACGCTGCAAGGGTAGAGTAAACAGGACGGTCATGAAGGAAGTGAGTTGGCATGTATGTTTAAAAAGTACCATCTAACAATCACTCTATTGGTTATTGGTTATTATTTCATGACTGCGATTAAAATTGTCAGCAACGATGTTTTTCATGTCCCAGCTGGCTGAAACCAGGAAGGCTTATAGACCTGATGGGATTATAAAAAAACTGTGCCTCCTTGCTTGCACCTAGTCTGGCTAAACTCCTCCAGCTCGATATATCAATTTCTACCTTTCCTTCTTGTAGGAAGTTAGCCTACAAAAAGGGTAACCGATCTGATACCTCAAGCTACTGCCCTATAGCTTTAATCTCTTTCTTGTCTAAAATCTTTACATATATTCTTAATAGGAAGATTCTAAAACATCTGTCGTTGAACAATCTTCTATCTGATCTACAGTATGGCTTCCGTCAAGGCCACTCTACTGGTGATCTTCTGGTTTTCCAAACTGAGTCTTGATCATACTCTTTTAAAAATTTTTGTGAAACATTTGCTGTCGCATTAAACATATTGAAAGCTTTTGATACAGACTGGCACAAAGCTTTGATCTCAAAACTGACCTCCTACAGTTTCTACCCTTCTCTCTGTAACTTTATCTTTAGTTCCATCCCTGATCTTTCTATTGCTACTGTGGTAGACGTCCACTGTTCTTCTCCTAAACATATTAACAATGGTGTCCTTCAGGGTTCAGTCCTGTCACCCACTCTATTCATGTTATTCATTAATGGTCTTCTAAACCAAACTTCTTGCCCTAGCCACTCCTACGCTGATAATACCACCCTAAACATTTACATATCTTTTCAGAAACGACCAACCCTTCAGGAAGTTACAGATTCTATAGGGACGCCACAGAATGCCTGACTTCTGATCGCTAACGTCGAGTGAGAAAGAAGGAAAGAAAGGAACAAATTCCAAAAATTTCATGCATATGTTTCTGTGTTTTATTAGATATTAGTCTGAGTGTAGGTTGGGCTTCCTCACTGGGGCAACGGTTTCCTAGCGGGTGGGCTTTGAAATAGGAGGCACAATAAGTATCATAAATTCCCGTGAAAAGCCCACATGGTATGTTAGTATGTCCTTTATGTACTGCCCGTGCTCCGTTTTCTGTAAATCATTTTTTTTTTATAGAATCAGATTGGCTGGCTTGAGGCAGTGCTTCCATTTTAGGGTAAAATACCCTAAACTAGGGTAATTGGACCTTTCTTAGGGTAATGCATAAACTAGGGTAATTTTAGGGTAATCTGCCGCCCTATGGATAGGTGTGCTTGGAATGGTGCCAATCTGGTGGCAGGCTGGTTCTCTTTCATGTTCGATTCATGTACACAATCATCCCCGTGACTTGTACCATCCTTTCACCCCCACCACCCCATCCCCTTTCTCCCCAGTCTCTACTCACCCGTCTACTACGCGTACACGTTTTGGACCTTCTGACGGTTAGTCTAACCGTCTGAAGGTTCAAAATGTGTGTGTTTGGGATTGGGGGGGGGGGCAATATTTAAACTTATGGATGATAAGAGTGCAACTTCGACAATCTAGGGTAAAACACTCGAATCTAGGGTAAAATCGACAAAAATCTAGGGTAAGATTTCATCAACTCATGGAAGCACTGGCTTCCCCTCAGTTCTCGCTCGCCATACGCCTCAGGCAACACGCTCGCTTTTGCTCGGCTATACCTGTTGTGTCTTGTGATACTATTAAATACACGGTCATAATGGACTCAGGTGTATCCATGCTGCCGCTGCTTAAGGACAACTACCACACACACACACACACACACACACACACACACACACACACAGCCCGGTAGCTCAGTGGTTAGAGCGCTGGCTTCACAAGCCAGATGACCGGGGTTCGATTCCCCGGCCGGGTGGAGATATTTGGGTGTGTCTCCTTTGACGTGTAGCCCCTGTTCACCTAGCAGTGAGTAGGTACGGGATGTAAATCGAGGAGTTGTGACCTTGTTGTCCCGGTGTGTGTTGTGTGCCTGGTCTCAGACCTATCCCAAGATCGGAAATAATGAGCTCTGAGCTCGTTCCGTAGGGTAACGTCTGGCTGTCTCTTCAGGGACTGCAGCAGATCAAACAGTGAATTACACACACACACAAAAAAAAAAAAAAAGAAAAATAAAAAAAGGTATACGCAGTGCATCTCCTTAAACAATCAATTCTTCAAGGAGTGACACAAAGAACAGAAATAATAACATAACATTTATTAAAGCTGCGAGTAACACAATTAACCAAGACAACCCTTCACCAGGTACCCATAACAACCTTTTCGTCATCAAATCTCTTCTTTCCTCCTCGAGTGTCTACAAGTGCTGCACAGGGCGATTGCCGCAATCCACCTGGGAAAACATCAAGACTGAGAAGAATAGGTAACCTTAGTGTTATTTGGATTTTGCTTAGATCAAGGATAGTGCACAAAGGTTAGGTAGTAAGGTCAGATCAGGTCTGGTGAACTGAAGTTAGATTAGATTAGTTTAGGTTATAGGTAAAGCTAGGTCAGGTTAACTGGGTTGGCTTGGGTTAGGTTAGGTTAGGTTAGGTTGAGTTAGTTTCATTTAGGTTTGGTGAAGTGTCATTGAATAGACTTTCAATTGCTACTTCAGGAATGAATATATAAGGATGGAAGTCGCTTAAAGTAGATTAATCACATCAACAGATGACAGAGCATAGTAGTTATGATAGAGAGAGAGAGAGAGAGAGAGAGAGAGAGAGAGAGAGAGAGAGAGAGAGAGAGAGAGAGAGAGAGAGAGAGAGAGATAACCAAAAACAGTGAAACAAAATCTTTATAAGCACCAGCAAGAAAGAACAGTGAAATTAGAGAAAAGTTTTCAGCGTCAAAGCAGGAACAAAAGGAAATACCTCTACGAGGCTTGTCATTATCGGAAAAATTTGCGAATATCATTAGAAAAAGAAAAAAAAGGTCAATGATTTTAAACTACTTACCTTATCGGGCCAGTTGCATGCTTGTATTGTGTCATCCCACAAGAGTTTCCAGGGGCAAGAAAGCACTAAGGCCAGTCCTTCATCCACACACAGGCAGTACATGTTGCAGTAGTGGGGGTGAGGCAGATGCACCGCGGTGTTTCCCACGGGAGGGCAGCGCACGTTCACTTCTGCCGGGCAACGTCTATACGTACTGGCAGCAGCAAGGCTCACTGCCACCACCATAACAAGACCAAGCAGAAAGTTCTTCATCTTGAGTTGTTGGAAATGTACGGGGACCTCAAAGAATGCCACTAACTGACGTGACGTGTTATGAAGGGTACCTGAAAAAAAAAAATCCAGAAATTTGTGTAGATCGGAAAAGATAATCTTACAGTTTGAAGAAACTACTCATCTTCCTTCTCCTTCTCTCTATCGCCAACAAGACTTAAAACCTGGTGTGAAGGCTCCGCTACAAATACTCCTTAATTGTACTGTACCACTCCAGATTTCAAACCTACTTGTAATAAGTGAATAAAAAAGAAATATTATAATATGTAAGCCAATTATCTCTTAAGTTACAATTACACTTCTAAATAAGAACACAATACCAGATTAGCATCTACATCTCAATGGACAGAACTAAATCGATCTTGATACTTAAGCAGCACCAAGAACTAAGGCATGTTTGGTCAGTACTCCAGCTGACCTATCTTACCTGTTTCTGTCTTCGCTGAGTTCTATGCTCTCCTGAGCCTTCCACGTGTGTTATATAGTTGTAGAAATATCTGTTAACCTTCTAGGTGTGCTCCTAACCTCATCCAATTCGTTCGCTTGACCGACATTGCTCCCTCCGTGGAAACAATGTCTCTTACTTTCCCTTGCATCGAAAAAAATAAAAAGAAAACGTGAAAATATGTAAAGGCGTCCGATGTAAATAGTCACATGTGACGTGTGTGTGTGTGTGTGTGTGTGTGTGTGTGTGTGTGTGTGTGTGTGTGTGTGTGTGTCTGTGGATCTTGTTGTGTTTGTTAGTCAGAGGGGGGATAGCAACAGAAAGGAATAGAGAGAGCAAGTAAGGAACAGAGGCTTCTCTGATGCTAAGGATGCACTGCTCGAGTACAAATAGTTCCACAGAGTTCAAAGAGATAAATGGATGAGCCGTTTGTTAAGTAAGAAGGAAAGGTAGAAGTCGATAGACAGAGTTAGAATAGTTTGGCCAGACAGGGTGCAAGCACTAAAGCACAGTTTTGAGAACTATAGGAAGGACCCCATCAGGTACATAATCCTTCCGAGGGTTTAGGCCAGCAAGGGCATGGAAAACATCATTATGAAGAATTTTACTTGATGGCATGAAATAGTCAGAGGGAGGAGGAGAGGGAGGGACAACCCCAGAATCATACAAGGTAGAGTTATTAGCAAAGGTTTGACAGAAGAGTTCAGCTTTAGAGATAGAAGTGATGGCAGGATGAAATAAAGGAGGGAAAGAAGAAGTGAAGTTATTGGAGATGTTTTAGGCCAGATGCTAGAAGTCTCGAGGAGAGTTGGAGTTTGACAGATTTTGACATTTTCTGTTCATGAAAGGGGGTGTTTGGCAAGCTGAAGAACAGACTTGGCATGATTCCGAGTAGAAATATGAAGTGCATGATATTCAGGTGATGGAAGGTTCAAATACCTTTTGTGGGCAACCTCTATCATGTATAGCACGAGAACAGGCTGTGTTAAACCAAGGTTTAAAAGATTTAGGTTGAGACAAAGAATGAGGAATGTATGCCAGACACTATCACCTCTATTATACGCTCAGCACACAGAGATGGGTCTCTGACACGGAAACAGTAATCATTCCAGGGAAAATCAGTATAATAGTTTCCTCAGGTCCCTCAACTGGCAGAGGTAAAACGCTAGAAGCACCTCTGCCTTGAGGGATCCTGATGAGGGATTGGAGAAATAGGACAAGATACAGATATGAGATTGTGATCGGAGGAGCCCAATGGCGAAGAGAGGGTAACAGCATAAGCAGAAGGATTAGAGGTAAAGAACAGATCAAAGATTCACACAGATAAACTATTTAGGGGTACAAAACTCGGTATTTCCTGGTTTGCATTGCTTCACTATGATAAAATGAAATTCTCTTAACTTTACTGTTATTTTTTGTTGAATATTTTACACACACTCCAATCTACCCATATCCGTAATCATTCCTAACTTAACTTGTCTGATCTGAACCAAATGGTGGAGGATCCGTAGCAAAAAAAATTAAATCAGATCCCTTGTTAGAGTGATTATATTATAGCGTGTTTCCTTTCCCTTTCGCCGAAAACCTCTGAAAACGGTGATATGCCATCAATGTAGTATGAGATTGAATCAAATAAAGGGCAAGCTGACAGCTGGAGGAGTCTCAGAGGCATATACATTGATAATCTGCTACTACGCACAGCGCACCACTCAAAGACATGAGAAAGTCTAGTACAGAGGTTTCTTTCACTAAAAATTTTACATCTTCGCACCTTTTTTTTTATATATTCAACATGACCTAAGCTGTTGCTTTATTCTTACATAAATTAAAATAGAAGGTAATTTACTTGAATATTTGAATAAATACATTATTAGTCACTGTATACCACTCACTGAATTTACCGACACAGGCAAAACGGCAAGATTTGAACACTTCAGAATTAGAAACCATCTGTTTGCCACGGTGGTCCCGGCAGTGGCGAGTCTTGCTGCAGCACATACTGGTATTGTTTTCTCAGAGAACGCCTGCAGGAACGGCGCTTTTCCTGCCACACCCGAGTGATTGCTCTAAATACAGCGAGTATTAATCAAGAGGTGGTCGCTTAAGAACTGCAGTGCCCTGACGGCCTCATGTGGGTTGAATTGAGGAACTCCTGCTAGCGGTGGTATATAATATGAGTATCTAATGTCAGGCAGTGTTTATGTTAGATATGTTATCTATCGTAATTTTCTCAGGGTTTCCATTGATACAAAACATCAACTCTTCCTCCGTTTAACAAGTACAACGTTGAAGAATTGAGGACCTTTAAGAAAGCGTATTGTCTCTAATACGATGTAATTTTCAAGTGGAGTGAGGCTCTCGTCCCAAATCATAAAAGTATGCAAGGAAGTATGGCAGGGAAAAGCCGCTCATTACATTTACTTGGTTTGATGTTGTTTTAATAGTCTAATTAAAGGGAATTTGTAATTACTGTTATTCATATCTTTCCAACACCTTTACGTATTTATTCTTTTGACAGTGGCGAGAGAGAGAGAGAGAGAGAGAGAGAGAGAGAGAGAGAGAGAGAGAGAGAGAGAGAGAGAGAGAGAGAGAGAGAGAGAGTGTGTTTGTTCGTGTGTGTGTGTGTGTGTAGTTTTTCACATGTGACTATCAATATCGGACCCCGTTCTGATACCTCAAGCTACTGCCCTATAGCTTTAATCTCTTTCTTGTCTAAAATCTTTACATATATTCTTAATAGGAAGATTCTAAAACATCTGTCGTTGAACAATCTTCTATCTGATCTACAGTATGGCTTCCGTCAAGGCCACTCTACTGGTGATCTTCTGGTTTTCCAAACTGAGTCTTGATCATACTCTTTTAAAAATTTTTGTGAAACATTTGCTGTCGCATTAAACATATTGAAAGCTTTTGATACAGACTGGCACAAAGCTTTGATCTCAAAACTGACCTCCTACGGTTTCTACCCTTCTTTCTGTAACTTTATCTTTAGTTCCATCCCTGATCTTTCTATTGCTACTGTGGTAGACGTCCACTGTTCTTCTCCTAAACATATTAACAATGGTGTCCTTTAGGGTTCAGTCCTGTCACCCACTCTATTCATGTTATTCATTAATGGTCTTCTAAAACAAACTTCTTGCCCTAGCCACTCCTACGCTGATAATACCACCCTAAACATTTACATATCTTTTCAGAAACGACCAACCCTTCAGGAAGTTACAGATTCTATAGGGACGCCACAGAATGCCTGACTTCTGATCGCTAACGTCGAGTGAGAAAGAAGGAAAGAAAGGAACAAATTCCAAAAATTTCATGCATATGTTTCTGTGTTTTTGTATTAGATATTTTGAAACACACAAATATGTTAGTATGTCCTTAATGTACTGCCCGTGCTCCGTTTTCTGTAAATCATTTTTTTTATAGAATCAGTTTGGCTGGCTTGAGGCAGTGCTTCCATTTCAGGGTAAAATACCCTAAACTAGGGTAATTGGACCTTTCTTAGGGTAGTGTTTAGGGTAATGCATAAACTAGGGTAATTTTAGGGTATTCTGCCGCCCTATGGATAGGTGTGCTTGGAATGGTGCCAATCTGGTGGCAGGCTGGTTCTCTTTCATGTTCGATTCATGTACACAATCATCCCCGTGACTTTTACCATCCCATCACCCCCCCCCACCCCATCCCCTTTCTCCCCAGTCTCCATTCACCCGTCTACTACGCGTACACGTTTTGGACCTTCGGACGGTTAGTCTAACCGTCTGAAGGTTCAAAATGCGTGTGTTTGAGGGTGGGGGGGGGACAATATTTAAACTTATGGATGATAAGAGTGCAACTTCGACAATCTAGGGTAAAACACTCGAATCTAGGGTAAAATCGACAAAAATCTAGGGTAAGATTTCATCAACTCATGGAAGCACTGGCTTCCCCTCAGTTCTCGCTCGCCATACGCCTCAGGCAACACGCTCGCTCCAGCCTCGCTTTTGCTCGGCTATACCTGTTGTGTCTTGTGATACTATTAAATACACGGTCATAATGGACTCAGGTGTATCCATGCTGCCGCTGCTTAAGGACAACTACCACACACACACACACACACACACACACACACACACACACACACACACACACACAGCCCGGTAGCTCAGTGGTTAGAGCGCTGGCTTCACAAGCCAGATGACCGGGGTTCGATTCCCCGGCCGGGTGGAGATATTTGGGTGTGTCTCCTTTGACGTGTAGCCCCTGTTCACCTAGCAGTGAGTAGGTGCGGGATGTAAATCGAGGAGTTGTGACCTTGTTGTCCCGTTGTGTGTTGTGTGCCTGGTCTCAGACCTATCCCAAGATCGGAAATAATGAGCTCTGAGCTCGTTCCGTAGGGTAACGTCTGGCTGTCTCTTCAGGGACTGCAGCAGATCAAACAGTGAATTACACACACAAAAAAAAAAAAAAGAAAAAAAAAAAAAAAAAAAGGTATACGGAGTGCATCTTCTTAAACAATCAATTCTTCAAGGAGTGACACAAAGAACAGAAATAATAACATAACATTTATTAAAGCTGCGAGTAACACAATTAACCAAGACAACCCTTCACCAGGTACCCATAACAACCTTTTCGTCATCAAATCTCTTCTTTCCTCCTCGAGTGTCTACAAGTGCTGCACAGGGCGATTGCCGCAATCCACCTGGGAAAACATCAAGACTGAGAAGAATAGGTAACCTTAGTGTTATTTGGTTTTTGCTTAGATCAAGGATAATGCGCAAAGGGTAGGTGGTAAAGTCAGATCAGGTCTGGTGAACTGAAGTTAGATTAGATTAGTTTAGGTAAAGCTAGGTCAGGTTAACTGGGTTGGCTTGGGTTAGGTTAGGTTAGGTTAGGTTGTTAGTTTCATTTAGGTTTGGTGAAGTGTCATTGAATAGACTTTCAATTGCTACTTCAGGAATGAATATATAAGGATGGAAGTCGCTTAAAGTAGATTAATCACATCAACAGATGACAGAGCATAGTAGTTATGATAGAGAGAGAGAGAGAGAGAGAGAGAGAGAGAGAGAGAGAGAGAGAGAGAGAGAGAGAGAGAGAGAGAGAGAGAGAGATAACCAAAAACAGTGAAACAAAATTTTTACAAGCACCAGCAAGAAAGAACAGTGAAATTAGAGAAAAGTTTTCAGCGTCAAAGCAGGAAAATAGTGAGAGGTGGCCTTGGAACAAAAGGAAATACCTCTACGAGGCTTGTCATTATCGGAAAAATTTGCGAATATCATTAGAAAAAGAAAAAAAAGGTCAATGATTTTAAACTACTTACCTTATCGGGCCAGTTGCATGCTTGTATTGTGTCATCCCACAAGAGTTTCCAGGGGCAAGAAAGCACTAAGGCCAGTCCTTCATCCACACACAGGCAGTACATGTTGCAGTAGTGGGGGTGAGGCAGATGCACCGCAGTGTTTCCCACGGGAGGGCAGCGCACGTTCACTTCTGCCGGGCAACGTCTATACGTACTGGCAGCAGCAAGGCTCACTGCCACCACCATAACAAGGCCAAGCAGAAAGTTCTTCATCTTGAGTTGTTGGAAATGTACGGGGACCTCAAAGAATGCCACTAATTGACGTGACGTGTTATGAAGTGTACCTGAAAAAAAAATATTCCAGAAATTTGTGTAGATCGGAAAAGATAATCTTGCAGTTTGAAGAAACTACTCATCTTCCTTCTCCTTCTCTCTATCGCCAACAAGACTTAAAACCTGGTGTGAAGGCTCCGCTACAAATACTCCTTAATTGTACTGTACCACTCCAGATTTCAAACCTACTTGTAATAAGTGAATAAAAAAGAAATATTATAATATGTAAGCCAATTATCTCTTAAGTTAGAATTACACTTCTAAATAAGAACACAATACCAGATTAGCATCTACATCTCAATGGACAGAACTAAATCGATCTTAATACTTAAGCAGCACCAAGAACTAAGGCATGTTTGGTCAGTACTCCAGCTGACCTATCTTACCTGTTTCTGTCTTCGCTGATTTCTATGCTCTCCTGAGCCTTCCACGTGTGTTATATACTTGTAGAAATATCTGTTAACCTTCCTGGT
This sequence comes from Portunus trituberculatus, assembly GCF_017591435.1. NCBI lineage: Eukaryota > Metazoa > Arthropoda > Malacostraca > Decapoda > Portunidae > Portunus > Portunus trituberculatus. The sequence goes on from NC_059284.1 coordinate 1,516,117, forward strand.
GTGCTCCTAACCTCATCCAATTCGTTCGCTTGACCGACATTGCTCCCTCCGTGGAAACAATGTCTCTTACTTTCCCTTGCATCGAAAAAAATAAAAAGAAAACGTGAAAATATGTAAAGGGGTCCGATGTAAATAGTCATATGTGACGTGTGTGTGTGTGTGTGTGTGTGTGGATCTTGTTGTGTTTGTTAGTCAGAGGGGGGATAGCAACAGAAAGGAATAGAGAGAGCAAGTAAGGAACAGAGGCTTCTCTGATGCTAAGGATGCACTGCTCGAGTACAAATAGTTCCACAGAGTTCAAAGAGATAAATGGATGAACCGTTTGTTAAGTAAGAAGGAAAGGTAGAAGTCGATAGACAGAGTTAGAATAGTTTGGCCAGACAGGGTGCAAGCACTAAAGCACAGTTTTTGAGAACTATAGGAAGGACCCCATCAGGTACATAATCCTTCCGAGGGTTTAGGCCAGCAAGGGCATGGAAAACATCATTATGAAGAATTTTACTTGATGGCATGAAATAGTCAGAGGGAGGAGGAGAGGGAGGGACAACCCCAGAATCATACAAGGTAGAGTTATTAGCAAAGGTTTGACAGAAGAGTTCAGCTTTAGAGATAGAAGTGATGGCAGGATGAAATAAAGGAGGGAAAGAAGAAGTGAAGTTATTGGAGATGTTTTAGGCCAGATGCTAGAAGTCTCGAGGAGAGTTGGAGTTTGACAGATTTTGACATTTTCTGTTCATGAAAGGGGGTGTTTGGCAAGCTGAAGAACAGACTTGGCATGATTCCGAGTAGAAATATGAAGTGCATGATATTCAGGTGATGGAAGGTTCAAATACCTTTTGTGGGCAACCTCTATCATGTATAGCACGAGAACAGGCTGTGTTAAACCAAGGTTTAAAAGATTTAGGTTGAGACAAAGAATGAGGAATGTATGCCAGACACTATCACCTCTATTATACGCTCAGCACACAGAGATGGGTCTCTGACACGGAAACAGTAATCATTCCAGGGAAAATCAGTATAATAGCTCCTCAGGTCCCTCAACTGGCAGAGGTAAAACGCTAGAAGCACCTCTGCCTTGAGGGATCCTGATGAGGGATTGGAGAAATAGGACAAGATACAGATATGAGATTGTGATCGGAGGAGCCCAATGGCGAAGAGAGGTAACAGCATAAGCAGAAGGATTAGAGGTAAAGAACAGATCAAAGATTCACACAGATAAACTATTTAGGGGTACAAAACTCGGTATTTCCTGGTTTGCATTGCTTCACTATGATAAAATGAAATTCTCTTAACTTTACTGTTATTTTTTGTTGAATATTTTACACACACTCCAATCTACCCATATCCGTAATCATTCCCAACTTAACTTGTCTGATCTGAACCAAATGGTGGAGGATCCGTAGCAAAAAAAAATTATATCAGATCCCTTGTTATAGTGATTATATTTTAGCGTGTTTCCTTTCCCTTTCGCCGAAAACCTCTGAAAACGGTGATATGCCATCAATGTAGTATGAGATTGAATCAAATAAAGGGCAAGCTGACAGCTGGAGGAGTCTCAGAGGCATATACATTGATAATCTGCAACTACGCACAGCGCACCACTCAAAGACATGAGAAAGTCTAGTACAGAGGTTTCTTTCACTAAAAGCTGTTGCTTTATTCCTATATGAAATAAAATCTAAATGTATGAAATAGAGCTTGGAAAGTAATTTACTTGAATATTTGAATAAATACATTATTAGTCACTGTATACCACTCATCGAATTTACCGACACAGGCAAAACGGCAAGATTTGAACACTTCAGAATGAGAAACCATCTGTTTGCCACGGTGGTCCCGGCAGTGGCGAGTCTTGCTGCAGCACATACTGGTATTGTTTTCTCAGAGAACGCCTGCAGGAACGGCGCTTTTCCTGCCACACCCGAGTGATTGCTCTAAATACAGCGAGTATTAATCAAGAGGTGGTCGCTTAAGAACTACAGTGCCCTGACGGCCTCATGTGGGTTGAATTGAGGAACTCCTGCTAGCGGTGGTATATAATATGAGTATCTAATGTCAGGCAGTGTTTATGTTAGATATGTTATCTATCGTAATTTTCTCAGGGTTTCCATTGATACAAAACATCAACTCTTCCTCCGTTTAACAAGTACAACGTTGAAGAATTGAGGGACCTTTAAGAAAGCGTATTGTCTCTAATACGATGTAATTTTCAAGTGGAGTGAGGCTCTCGTCCCAAATCATAAAAGTATGCAAGGAAGTATGGCAGGGAAAAGCCGCTCATTACATTTACTTGGTTTGATGTTGTTTTAATAGTCTAATTAAAGGAAATTTGTAATTACTGTTATTCATATCTTTCCAACACCTTTACGTATTTATTCTTTTGACAGTGGCGAGAGAGAGAGAGAGAGAGAGAGAGAGAGAGAGAGAGAGAGAGAGAGAGAGAGAGAGAGAGAGAGAGAGAGAGAGAGAGAGAGAGAGAGAGAGAGAGAGAGAGAGAGAGAGAGAGAGTGTTTGTTTGTGTGTGTGTGTGTGTGTGTGTGTGTGTGTGTGTGTGTGTAGTTTTTCACATGTGACTATCAATATCGGACCCCGTTACATATTTTCACGCTTTTTTTTTTTTTGATGCAAGGGAAAGTAAGAGACATTGTTCCCACGGAGGAAGCAATGTCGGTCAAACGAAAGAATTTAATGAGATCAGAAGCACACCAGGAAGGTCAACAGATATTTCTACAAGTATATAACACACGTGGAAGGCTCAGGAGAGCATAGAACTCAGCGAAGAGAGAAACAGGTAAGATAGGTCAGCTGGAGTACTGACCAAACATGCCTTAGTTCTTGGTGCTGCTTAAGTATCAAGATCGATTTAGTTCTGTCCATTGAGATGTAGATGCTAATCTGTTATTGTGTTCTTATTTAGAAGTTTAATTGTAAGTTAACACTTACATGTTATAATGCTTTATTCACTCATTACATGTAGTTTTGAAAGCTGGAAAGCTACAGCAAAATTAAGGAGTATTTGTAGCAGAACCTTCACACCAGGTTTTCAGTCTTGTTGGCCATAGAGAGGAGAAGGAAGATTAGTAGTTTCTTCAAATTGTAAGATTATTTTTTCCGAGCTACACAAATTTCTGAATTTTTTTTTTTTTCAGGTGCACTTCATAACACGTCAATTAGTGGCATTCCCAACGACTCAAGATGAAGAACATCCTGCTTGGTCTTGTTATGGTGGTGGCAGTGAGCCTTGCTGCTGCCAGTACATATAGACGTTGCCCGGCAGAAGTGAACGTGCGGTGCCCTCCTGTGGGAAACACCTCGGTGCATCTGCCTCATCCCCACTACTGCAACATGTACTGCCAGTGTGTGGGTGAAGGACTGGCCTATGCGCTTTATTGCCCCTGGACACTCTTGTGGGATGACACAATACAAGCGTGCAACTGGCCCGATAATGTAAGTGCATGTGGTTTACAATCATTGACCTTTTTTTTTGGGGGGGGGTTATCCACTGGTATTCGCAAATTTTTCCGTTAATGACAAACCTCGTTAATGTATTTCCTTTTGTTCCAAGGCCACCTCTCACTATTTTCCTGCTTTGACGCTGGAAACTTTTCTCTAATTTCACTATTCTTTCTTGTTGGTCTTTTGAAAATTTTGTTTCACTGTTTTTCGTTCTCTCTCTCTCTCTCTCTCTCTCTCTCTCTCTCTCTCTCTCTCTCTCTCTCTCTCTCTCTCTCTCTCTCTCTCTCTCTCTCTCTCTCTCTCTCTCTCTCTCTCTCTCTCTCCTCTCTCTCTCTCTCTCTCTCTCTCTCTCTCTCTCTCTCTCTCTCTCTCTCTCTCTCTCTCTCTCTCTCTCATTATTCCTGTGCTCTCTCATATGTTGATGTGATTGATCTTCTGCTTCAAGCGACATCAATCCTTGTATATTCATTCCTGAAGTAGCAGTTGAAAGTCTATTCAATGAGACTTAACCAAACCTAACTGAAACTTACTTAACCTAACCTAACCTAACCTGACTCGAGCCAACCCAGTTAACCTGACCTAACTTTATCTATAACCTAAACTAATCTAATCTAACTCCAGTTCACCAGACCTGATCTGACCTTACTACCTAACCTTTGCGCATTATCCTTGATCTAAGCAAAAACCTAATAACACTAAGGTTACCTATTCTTCTCAGTCTTGATGTTTTCCCAGGTGGATTGCGGCAATCGCCCTGTGCAGCACTTGTAGACACTCGAGGAGGAAAGAAGAGATTTGATGACGAAAAGGTTGTTATGGGTACCTGGTGAAGGGTTGTCTTGGTTAATTGTGTTACTCGCAGCTTTAATAAATGTTATGTTATTATTTCTGTTCTTTGTGTCACTCCTTGAAGAATTGATTGTGTAAGGAGATGCACTGAGTATATCTTCTATGTGTGTGTGTGTGTGTGTGTGTGTGTGTGTGTGTGTGTGTGTGTGTGTGTGTGTGTGTGTGTGTGTGTGTGTGTGTGTGTGTGTGTGTGTGTGTGTCAAAATATCTAATATCTAAAGTATCTAAAATATATACATGAAATGTTTGGAGTTTGTTCCATTCTTTTCTTCTTTCTAACTTGACTTCAGCGATCAGAACTCAGGCTTTCTGTGGCGTCCCTATGGGATCTGTTAACTTCCTGAAGGGTTGGTTATTTCTGAAAAGACGTGAAAAAGTTTAGGGTGGTATTATCGGTGTAGGAATGGATAGAGCAAGAAGATTGGTTTAGAAGATCATTAATGAATAATATGAATAGAGTAGGTGACAGGACTGAACCCTAAGGGACACCATTGTTAATATGTTTAGGAGAAGAATAGTGGACGTCTACAACAACATCAAGAGAACGATCAGGGATTGAAGTAGAGATAAAGTTGCAGAGAGAAGGGTAGAAACCATAGGAGGGCAGTTTTGAGATCAAAGCTTTGTGCCAGTCTCTATCAAAAGCTTTCAATATGTCTAATGCAACAACAAAAGTTTCACCAAAATAAAAAAAAAGTATGACCAAGACTCAGTATGTGAAGCCAGAAGATCACCAGTAGAGTGGCCTTGACGGAAGGTTGTGAAATGACAGATGTTTAAAAATCTTCCTATTGAGGATATATGGAAAGACTTTAGACAAGCAAGAGATTAAAGTTATAGCTTGAGGTATTAAATCGATTATCCTTTTTAGGACCAGGCTGAATACAGGCTAACTTCCAACGAGAAGGAAAGGTAGAAATCGATATATTGAGCTGGAGGAGTTTGGCCAGACTAGGTGCAAGCAAGGAGGCACAGTTTTTTTTTTTTTTTTATATAATCCCATCAGGTCTATAAGCCTTCCTGGTTTCAGCCAGCTGGGACATGGAAAACATCATTGCTGACAATTTTAATCGAAGTCATGAAATAATAACCAATAACCAATAGAGTGATTGTTAGATGCTACTTTTTAAACATACATGCCAACTCACTTGCTTCATGACCGTCCTGTTTACTCTACCCTTGCAGCGTCCTTCAGATAATACAAAATTGTAACTTAAGTGTAGTTGTTCTTTACTCCTTAAATTTTTCTCCTTTATGTATTTGTGTTTACATTGTTGTACTGATGGTGGGGCTTCTTACTGTCATCCTCACAATAGTGTCGTGAGCTGCATTCCCATTACGTAATGAATAGCATGTCATGAATATCATAACATGATTATTATGACCGAATATTCATTATCACTGAATGTGAAAGATATCTTCACCATAACAAAAAGATACACTTTGGTAGTTGGCTGATTGGTGAGGCTTATCACTTTGATATGAAGACATCAACTGAGTTTTGTGTTGAGCGGGTGACAGGTGGAGTGAGTTGCCATGTATGTTTAAAAAGTAGCACTTAACTATTTTACTGGGGCGAGACTCACTAACGCTCCCTGCTTTTACCATTGCGTTCAAAGAAAAGAAAAGTCCATACGAACGCCCCCAAAAGAGATTCATTAAAATTCTCTTAAGGTCGCCATCTTGGATACTTTCTTTTCAGCTGTGATTCACTTATCTGGCGGTAGTCTCCGCTAGATGGCATTAGTGTATGGTTGACATGTTTCCTTCAGCCAATAGCAGCAGTTTTTCCTTGAGGGACATTAACCAATCAGAAGCTAGTAGAAACAATAATGCCTAATAATCTCATGATACAAGAGACAACAGTGTCAGTGGAACAACTCAGGGCAACTCAGCCAATTGCCAGCTCGACCCATTGTCAGCTGGGCTCACCTATGCCAACTCGAACCTCTGTGTGTACCAACGCGGCCCATTGTGTCTATCAATATTATTAATGATGGAAAGCATGATCTACATGTTACGAAACATGTTTATTACTTCATTGACGTTGATGAGTTTAAAAGATAGGAATCAGTCACTGCCAAACATTATTATATATGTATGTATGTGAAATATAATGAAATAAAGGTCTCTCTCTCTCTCTCTCTCTCTCTCTCTCTCTCTCTCTCTCTCTCTCTCTCTCTCTCTCTCTCTCTCTCTCTCTCTCTCTCTCTCTCGTCATTATTCAGCATTGTACGTCAATACCAGGCACTCACACCTCTCAGGTCAATGTTTTACACTGTACACATTGTCGCTAAAAAGTCACCGAAAAAATTATTAGCACTATCACTGAGCGTCTTTCTAGATTCACTGTACTAGCACATATATCTCAATCTCTTTCCCTCTTCCAGCCACTGTCATATGATAATACCACTTGCAGTTAGCCTACATATCTTCTTTTCTTTGCAAACCACTATCATGTGCTAATGCACTAGTATTTTCATATATAGAAGGTCTTTCGTCGCTTCTCAGATCACTGTCATGTGCTAATGTCACTTGTAGTTTTTCATTTCAATCCACTTCACTTTCTTCTAACCTCTGTCTTCGTCAGTGTTTACCTCGGTGGTTGTGTAATGGAGAAGAGGCGCTCATAGATCTGGGTCACGGAACCTTTCGGGCTCCTGAGAGAGTGCTTAAGTTTTGAGTTACATATGAAGTTCGTAAGTGTTTAGTACATAGCTTTTGTCATAGATATGGACTTCTGAACGACTTAGGAAATACATAACTATTTAGTGAATCCCGACCCTGCTGTGTTACATTTTCTTCATTGATACAAACAATAATTCAATCTTTCATTTACTGACTTTTTTTCCTATAAGGCTTTGGCTGCATACATGGTACACAATAATTGTCTCCTAATGACGTGCGGTTCCACTCGAGAGAGCCGGAGAGTAGGGACGGGGGTGGGATGCCTAAGTCCTTCCATAAATAATAATTTCCCACAGAAATTAAGTAAAACACAACACATGCTTGTAGGATGTTTTTTTTTTACTTAGAATTACATGAACTATCAAATCCCAAAGTATGTATATGAACTCATTTTACTTTCTGTGTAGAGTGGCTGCAACGCTGCATAACACTTCACTCAAAGACACACCAGTGTTAATTTACTCGTGCATTAAGTAGAATATACATACATACATATATATTAATGTTTGGCAGTGACTGATTCCCATCTTTTAAACTCATCAACGTCAATGAAGTAATAAACATGTTTCATAACTTGTAGATCATGCTTTCCATCATTAATAATGTTGATACACACAATGGGCCGCGTTGGTACACACAGTGGTTCGACTTGGTATAGGTGAACCAAGTTGACATTGGGTCAGTTGGCAACTGGCTGAGTTGCCCTGAGTTGCTCCACTGACACTGTTTTCTTTTGTATATCATGTGATTATGAGGCATTATTGTTTCTACTAGCTTCTGATTGGTTAATGTCCCTCGAGGAAAAAGCGCTGCTATTGGCTGAAGGAAAAATGTCAACCATTCACTAATGTCATCTAGCGGAGACTACCGCCAGAGAAGAGAAACACAGTTGAGTATTCGGTCATAATAGTCATGTGATGATATTCATGACATGCTATTCATTACGTAATGGGAATGCAGCTAACGACACTATTGTGAGGATGACAGTAAGAAGCCCCACCATCAGTACAACAATGTAAACACAAATACATAAAGGGGAAAAATTTAAGGAGTAAAGAACAACTACACTTAAGTTACAATTTTGTATTATCTGAAGGACGCTGCAAGGGTAGAGTAAACAGGACGGTCATGAAGGAAGTGAGTTGGCATGTATGTTTAAAAAGTACCATCTAACAATCACTCTATTGGTTATTGGTTATTATTTCATGACTGCGATTAAAATTGTCAGCAACGATGTTTTTCATGTCCCAGCTGGCTGAAACCAGGAAGGCTTATAGACCTGATGGGATTATATAAAAAAAAAAAAAAAACCTCGTTAATGTATTTCCTTTTGTTCCAAGGCCACCTCTCACTATTTTTCTGCTTTGACGCTGGAAACTTTTCTCTAATTTCACTATTCTTTCTTGTTGATCTTTTTGAAAATTTTGTTTCACTGTTTTTCGTTCTCTCTCTCTATCTCTCTCTCTCTCTCTCTCTCTCTCTCTCTCTCTCTCTCTCTCTCTCTCTCTCTCTCTCTCTCTCTCTCTCTCTCTCTCTCTCTCTCTCTCTCTCTCTCTCTCTCTCTCTCTCATTATTCCTGTGCTCTCTCATATGTTGATGTGATTGATCTTCTGCTTCAAGCGACATCAATCCTTGTATATTCATTCCTGAAGTAGCAGTTGAAAGTCTATTCAATGAGACTTAACCAAACCTAACTGAAACTTACTTAACCTAACCTAACCTAACCTGACTCGAGCCAACCCAGTTAACCTGACCTAACTTTATCTATAACCTAAACTAATCTAATCTAACTCCAGTTCACCAGACCTGATCTGACCTTACTACCTAACCTTTGCGCATTATCCTTGATCTAAGCAAAAACCTAATAACACTAAGGTTACCTATTCTTCTCAGTCTTGATGTTTTCCCAGGTGGATTGCGGCAATCGCCCTGTGCAGCACTTGTAGACACTCGAGGAGGAAAGAAGAGATTTGATGACGAAAAGGTTGTTATGGGTACCTGGTGAAGGGTTGTCTTGGTTAATTGTGTTACTCGCAGCTTTAATAAATGTTATGTTATTATTTCTGTTCTTTGTGTCACTCCTTGAAGAATTGATTGTGTAAGGAGATGCACTGAGTATATCTTCTATGTATGTGTGTGTGTGTGTGTGTGTGTGTGTGTGTGTGTGTGTGTGTGTGTGTGTGTGTGTGTGTGTGTGTGTGTGTGTGTGTGTGTGTGTGTGTCAAAATATCTAATATCTAAAGTATCTAAAATATATACATGAAATGTTTGGAGTTTGTTCCATTCTTTTCTTCTTTCTAACTTGACTTCAGCGATCAGAACTCAGGCTTTCTGTGGCGTCCCTATGGGATCTGTTAACTTCCTGAAGGGTTGGTTATTTCTGAAAAGACGTGAAAAAGTTTAGGGTGGTATTATCGGTGTAGGAATGGATAGAGCAAGAAGATTGGTTTAGAAGATCATTAATGAATAATATGAATAGAGTAGGTGACAGGACTGAACCTTAAGGGACACCATTGTTAATATGTTTAGGAGAAGAATAGTGGACGTCTACAACAACATCAAGAGAACGATCAGGGATTGAAGTAGAGATAAAGTTGCAGAGAGAAGGGTAGAAACCATAGGAGGGCAGTTTTGAGATCAAAGCTTTGTGCCAGTCTCTATCAAAAGCTTTCAATATGTCTAATGCAACAACAAAAGTTTCACCAAAATAAAAAAAAAGTATGACCAAGACTCAGTATGTGAAGCCAGAAGATCACCAGTAGAGTGGCCTTGACGGAAGGTTGTGAAATGACAGATGTTTAAAAATCTTCCTATTGAGGATATATGGAAAGACTTCAGACAAGCAAGAGATTAAAGTTATAGCTTGAGGTATTAAATCGGTTATCCTTTTTAGGAACAGGTTGAATACAGGCTAACTTCCAACAAGAAGGAAAGGTAGAAATCGATATATCGAGCTGGAGGAGTTTGGCCAGACTAGGTGCAAGCAAGGAGGCACAGTTTTTTTTTTTTTATAAGCCGATCAGGTCTATAAGCCTTTCTGGTTTTAGTCAGCTGGGACATGGAAAACATCATTGCTGACAATTTTAATCGAAGTCATGAAATAATAACCAATAACCAATAGAGTGATTGTTAGATGCTACTTTTTAAACATACATGCCAACTCACTTGCTTCAGGACCGTCCTGTTTACTCTACCCTTGCAGCGTCCTTCAAATAATACAAAATTGTAACTTAAGTGTAGTTGTTCTTTACTCCTTAAATTTTTCCCCTTTATGTATTTGTGTTTACATTGTTGTACTGATGGTGGGGCTTCTTACTGTCATCCTCACAATAGTGTCTTGAGCTGCATTCCCATTACGTAATGAATAGCATGTCATGAATATCATGACATGATTATTATGACCGAATACTCATTATCACTGAATGTGAAAGATATCTTCACCATAACAAAAAGATACACTTTGGTAGTTGGCTGATTGGTGAGGCTTATCACTTTGATATGAAGACATCAACTGAGTGTTGTGTTGAGCGGGTGACAGGTGCAGTGAGTTGCCATGTATGTTTAAAAAGTAGCACTTAACTATTTTACTGGGGCGAGACTCACTAACGCTCCCTGCTTTTACTATTGCGTTCAAAGAAAAGAAAAGTCTATACGAACGCCCCCAAAAGAGATTCATTAAAATTCTCTTAAGGTCGCCATCTTGGATACTTGCTTTTCAGCTGTGATTCACTTATCTGGCGGTAGTCTCCGCTAGATGGCATTAGTGTATGGTTGACATGTTTCCTTCAGCCAATAGCAGCAGTTTTTCCTTGAGTAACATTAACCAATCAGAAGCTAGTAGAAACAATAATGCCTCATAATCTCATGATACAAGAGACAACAGTGTCAGTGGAACAACTCAGGGCAACTCAGCCAATTGCCAGCTCGACCCATTGTCAGCTGGGCTCACCTATGCCAACTCGAACCTCTGTGTGTACCAACGCGGCCCATTGTGTGTATCAACATTATTAATGATGGAAAGCATGATCTACAAGTTACGAAACATGTTTATTACTTCATTGACGTTGATGAGTTTAAAAGATAGGAATCAGTCACTGCCAAACATTATTATATATGTATGTATGTGAAATATAATGAAATAAAGGTCTCTCTCTCTCTCTCTCTCTCTCTCTCTCTCTCTCTCTCTCTCTCTCTCTCTCTCTCTCTCTCTCTCTCTCTTGTCATTATTCAGCATTGTACGTCAATACCAGGCACTCACACCTCTCAGGTCAATGTTTTACACTGTACAAATTGTCGCTAAAAAGTCACCGAAAAAATTATTAGCACTATCACTGAGCGTCTTTCTAGATTCACTGTACTAGCACATATATCTCAATCTTCTTCCCTCCTCCAGCCACTGTCATATGATAATACCATTTGCAGTTAGCCTACATATTTCACTCCTGTTTTCTTTGCAAACCACTATCATGTGCTAATGCACTAGTATTTTCATATATAGAAGGTCTTTCGTCGCTTCTCAGATCACTGTCATGTGCTAATGTCACTTGTAGTTTTTCATTTCAATCCACTTCACTTTCTTCTAACCTCTGTCTTCGTCAGTGTTTACCTCGGTGGTTGTGTAATGGAGAAGAGGCGCTCATAGATCTGGGTCACGGAACCTTTCGGGCTCCTGAGAGAGTGCTTAAGTTTTGAGTTACATATGAAGTTCGTAAGTGTTTAGTAAATAGCTTTTGTCATAGATATGGACTTCTTAAGGACTTAGGAAATACATAACTCTTTAGTGAATCCCGACCCTGCTGTGTTACATTTTCTTCATTGATACAAACAATAATTCAATCTTTCATTTACTGACTTTTTTCCTATAAGGCTTTGGCTGCATACATGGTACACAATAATTGTCTCCTAATGACGTGCGGTTCCACTCGAGTACGTAGAGAGCCGGAGAGTAGGGACGGGGAAGGGATGCCTAAGTCCTTCCATAAATGATAATTTCCCACAGAAATTAAGTAAAACACAACACATGCTTGTAGGATTTTTTTTTTTTTTACTTAGAATTACATGAACTATCAAATCCCAAAGTATGTATATCAACTCATTGGACTTTCTGTGTAGAGTGGCTGCAACGCTGCATAACACTTCACTCAAAGACACACCAGTGTTAATTTACTCGTGCATTAAGTAGAATATACATACATACATATATAATAATGTTTGGCAGTGACTGATTCCCATCTTTTAAACTCATTAACGTCAATGAAGTAATAAACATGTTTCATAACTTGTAGATCATGGTTTCCATCATTAATAATGTTGATACACACAATGGGCCGCGTTGGTACACACAGTGGTTCGACTTGGTATAGGTGAGCCAAGTTTACATTGGGTCAGTTGGCAACTGGCTGAGTTGCCCTGAGTTGTTCCACTGACACTGTTGTCTCTTGTATCATGAGATTATGAGGCATTATTGTTTCTACTAGCTTCTGATTGGTTAATGTCCCTCAAGGAAAAACTGCTGCTATTGGCTGAAGGAAACATGTCAACCATACACTAATGCCATCTAGCAGAGACTACCACCAGAGAAGAGAAACACAGTTGAAAAGAAGGTATCCAAGATGGCGACATTAAGAGAATTTTAATGAATCTCTTTTGGGGGAGTTCATATGGACTTTTCTTTTCTTTGAACGCAATGGTAAAAGCAGGGAGCGTTAGTGAGTCCCGCCCCAGTAAAATAGTTAAGTGCTACTTTTTAAACATACATGGCAACTCACTGCACCTGTCACCCGCTCAACACAACACTCAGTTGATGTCTTCATATCAAAGTGAATCATCACTTTAGGTGGAGTTCGTATGGACTTTTTTTCTTCGTACACATTGCTAAAAGCAAGGACCACTAGTGAGTCCCGCCCCAGTAAAATTGTTAAGTGCTACTTTTTAAACATACTTGGCAACTCACTGCACCTGTCACCCGCCATCTTGGATAGTTTCTCTTCAGCTGTGTTTCACTTCTCTGGCGGTAGTCTCCGCTAGATGGCATTAGTGTATGGTTGACATGTTTTCTTCAGCCAATAGCAGCAGTTTTTCCTTGAGTAACATTAACCAATCAGAAGCTAGTAGAAACAATAATGCCTCATAATCTCATGATACAAGAGACAACAGTGTCAGTGGAACAACTCAGGGCAACTCAGCCAATTGCCAGCTCGACCCATTGTCAGCTGGGCTCACCTATGCCAACTCGAACCTCTGTGTGTACCAACGCGGCCCATTGTGTGTATCAATATTATTAATGATGGAAAGCATGATATACAAGTTACGAAACATGTTTATTACTTCATTGACGTTGATGAGTTTAAAAGATAGGAATCAGTCACTGCCAAACATTATTATATGTATAAAAGTGAAATAAAAACCATTCTTACATTGCACTGTCACTGTCAGGCTCTCTCTCTCTCTCTCTCTCTCTCTCTCTCTCTCTCTCTCTCTCTCTCTCTCTCTCTCTCTCTCTCTCTCTCTCTCTCTCTCTCGTCATTATTCAGCACTGTACGTCAATGCCAGGCACTCACACCTCCCAGATCAATGCTTTACACTGTACACATTGTCGCCAAGAAGTCACTAAAAAAATTATTAGCTCTATCTCTGAGCATCTTTCTAGATTCACTGTACTAGCACATATATCTTAATCTCCCTCCATCCTCAGGCCACTTTCATATGATAATGTCACTTGCAATTATTCTACATATTTCACTCTTCTTTTCTTTGCTGACCACTATCATGTGCTAATACATTAGTAATTTCATATATAGAAGGTCTTTCGTCGCTTCTCAGGCCACTGTCATGTGCCAATGTCACCTGTAGTTCTTTATTTCAATCCACTTCACTTTCTTATAACCTCTGTCTTCGTCAGTGTTTACCTCAGGGGTTGTGTGGTGGAGTAGAGGCGCTCATAGATCCGGGTCACGGAATCTTACGGGCTCCCGAGAGAGTTTTGAGTTACGTATGAAATTCGTAAGTGTTTAGTAAATAGCTCTTATCATAGATACGGACTTCTTAAGGAATTAGGAAATACATAACTAGTTAGTGAATCCCGACCCTGCTGTGTTACATTTTCTTCATTGATACAAGCAATAATTCAATCTTTCACTTACTGACTTAGGGACGGGTGGGGGGGATGCCTAAGTCCTTCCGTAAACGATAATTTCCCATAGAAATTAAGTCAAATAAAACACATGCTTGTAGGATGTTTTTTACTTAGAATTACATGAATTATTAAATCCCAACACATGTATCTTAACTCATTGGACTTTCTGTGTAGAGAGGCTGCAACACCGCACAGCACTTCACTGAAAGACACACCAGTGTTAATTTACTCCTGCAATAAATAGAATATGAATGAATAAATAAATAAACCTTTAGGTGTATTGCACTTGAATATTTGAGTAAATACAAAACAACTCAATCTTATGGATAGTTTCCCATAAGATTACGAGCCACTTTCTAACCCTTACTGAATTTGCCAACACAGGCAAAATTGAACGCACTGAACAACTCAGAATGAGGAACCTCTGCTTGCCATGGTGTTCCTGTCGATGGCAAGTCTTTCGTTGCACAGATTGGGATTCCTTGTCGTGACTCACCGATCAGGCAGTGCCTGACGCCTGCGGGAACGGCGGTTTTCCTGCCTCACCTCAACGACTGCTCTTAGTACTGAGTGGGTTCAGTAGGTCCTCTGTGAGCTGTAATATCTCGACAACTTCATGTGGGATGAAGTGAGAAGCTCCTTTGTTTTATGGTGCAAAGTGAACCAGCCAGTGTTTATGTTAAAAATTTTACTTGGTATCAAACTTGGTATCGTAATTTTCTCAGGCTTTCCATTGACACAAAACATCAACACTTCCTCAGTTTAATCTTATCTAACGTGGTATAAACTAACCAGTACAGCGTTGAGGAGATGAAGAATATATTCTCTCTAACACTAGGCATGGAGTGCCGTTCTAGTCCTAGACCATGGTTAGGGTAAGGAAGGAAGTATGATAAGAGAAGGCCACTTACTACATATTTGCAGGTTTTTCTCGGTTTGATGATGTGCTTCAATATTTTGGTAAAAGGGAATTTGTAACTCCTGTTATCTGTATCTCTCCACCACCCCAACATATTTATTATGTGTGTGTGTAATTCACCTCCTCGGTCGTCTGCTGGTCACCCAGCCAGTCTTCCCCATTACGGAGCGAGCTGAGAGCTCATAGACCGATCTTCGGGTAGGACTGAGACCACAACACACAACACACACACCGGGAAAGCGAGGCCACAACCCCTCATTAAGAGGCTTGCCCATTTGCCTCGCCGCTCCGGGACTCGAACCCGGCCCTCTCGATTGTGAGTCGAGCGTGCTAACCACTACACTACGCGGTGTGTAGTGTGTGTGTGTGTGTGTGTGTGTGTGTGTGTGTGTGTGTGTGTGTGTGTGTGTGTGTGTGTGTGTGTGTGTGTGTGTGTGTGTTTCACTCATGTGATTATTTTCATCCTATGCAGTGCGGTGACATGTTTTCACGCTTTTTTTTTCGATGCAAGGGAAAGTAAGAGACATTGTTCCCACGGAGGAAGCAATGTCGGTCAAGCGAACGAATTGGATGAGGTCAGAAGCACACCAGGAAGGTCAACAGATATTTCTAAAAGTATATAACACAAGTGGAAGGCTCAGGAGAGCATAGAACTCAGCGAAGACAGAAACAGGTAAGAGAGGTCAGCTGGAATACTGACCAAACATGCCTTAGTTCTTGGTGCTGCTTCAAGATCGATTTAGTTCTATCCATTGAGATGTAGATGCTAATCTCGTATTGTGTTCTTATTTAGAAGTATAATTGTAACTTAGGAGATAATGCACTTAATGTTATAATGATTTTTTATTCACTTACATGTAGTTTTGAAAGCTGGAATGCTACAGTAAAGTTATGGAGTATTTGCAGCGGAGCCTTCACACCAGCTTTTAAATCTTGTTGGCCATAGAGAGAAGGAGAAGGAAGATGAGTAGTTTCTTCAAACTGTAAGATTATCTTTTCTGATGTACACAGATTTCTGGAATCTTCTTATTTTTTTTCAGGTACACTTCATAACACGTCACGTTAATTAGTGGCATTCTTTGAGATCCCCGTACATTCTCAATAACTCAAGATGAAGAACTTTCTGCTTGGCCTTGTTATGGTGGTGGCAGTGAGCCTTGCTGCTGCCAGTACGTATAAGACATTGCCCGGCTGAAGTGAACGTGCGGTGCCCACCTGTGGGAAACAGCGGTGCATCTGCCTCACCCCCACCACTGCAACAAGTACTGCCAGTGTGTGGATGAAGGACTGGCCTTAGTGCTTTCGTGCCCCTGGAAACTCTTGTGGGATGATACAATACGTGTGTGCAACTGGCTCGATAAAGTAAGTGCCTGGGTCTTTAGTGGTCTTTTACTCTCTCTCTCTCTCTCTCTCTCTCTCTCTCTCTCTCTCTCTGTGTGTGTGTGTGTGTGTGTGTGTGTGTGTGTGTGTGTGTGTGTGTGTGTGTGTGTGTGTGTGTGTGTGTGTGTGTGTGTGTATCTATCTATCTATCTATCTTGTAACACCTCTACTCTATGTGTTGATCTGAATCATCTTCCATTTGAAGACTCATGAACTGGAAGAAGAAAATTGATCTAGTAATAGCTGAGCGAGTTTAAATAGTTAGCTTAGTCTAACTTAGCATTACTTGACTTGGTGAATCCTAAACTGATATACCCTGATGTACACTAACATTAGTTAAACTATTCTAGCCTAACCTTGCCTAACCTTACCTAATTGAACTTAACTTTACCTAACCTAACCTGACCTAACAATATAATCCCACTAAGAACGTAAGCGTATCATCCTTGACGTAAGAAATAACCAGACATTACATCTTTGAGTCTTGATGTTTTCCCAGGTGGATTGCGGCAATCGCCCAATACAACACTTCTAGACACTCGAGGAAGGAAGAAGGAGAGATTCGGTCACGAAAGGATTGTTATTCATTAATGCTTGTTATGGGCAGCTGGTGAAGGGCTGTTCTAGTTTATTTCTGTACTCTTAGTTATGCTGTTATTCCTGTTTTTTGTATCGCTCATTGAAGAATTGATTGTTTATGGAGATGCACTGCGAATACTGTGTGTGTGTGTGTGTGTGTGTGTGTGTGTGTGTGTGTGTGTGTGTGTGTGTGTGTGTGTGTGTGTGTGTGTGTGTAATTCACCTCGGTTGCCTGCTGGTCACCCAGCCAGTCTTCCCAATTAGCCGATCTTCGGGTAGGACTGAGACCACATCGCTCACGACACACACCGGGAAAGCGAGGCCACAACCCCTCGAGTTACATCCCGTACCTATTTACTGCTAGGTGAACAGGGGCCACATATTTCTTCGCCGCATCCCGGGATTTGAACCCGGTCCTCTCGATTGTGAGTCGATCGTGCTAACCACTACACTACGCGGTCTGTGTGTGTGTGTGTGTGTGTGTGTGTGTGTGTGTGTGTGTGTGTGTGTGTGTCAAAATATCTTATATAAAAACACTTTTCCCTCCAATATCTTCATGAAAAGTTTGCAAATTCCTTCCTTTCTTTTCTTCTTTCACTCTTCACTTAGGCATCATTCTTAAAGTACGAGTAATGTGATAAAAAAAAAAATAAGAAAGCAAATTCAGTAGTGTGGAGGAATCAAGTGAATCAGAAACTGGTTTCGAAAAGGCTACGTGGACAGAGTAATTTTTTCCGGGAAGAATCTCTGAGATAAGTTATAGGAAAAAGCGGTGGTGGATTGCACATATGAAGGGAAAATGGACAGGTGGCGGTGAGGGCAGCGTCTATATAACTTGATTTGTGGCGGGCAACTCTACAGTGACAAAAGGGCAGGCTAGAAGAGGTAAGTCATCCTGCACCTTCTTGAAAATCATGCACCTTTGTCACTAAAAGTGAAGTTAACTTGAGCTTCTTTAGCAAAAACATTAATTGAATTTAGCGAAGGGTAGACAGCTGTAGTTTTACTCTGATACTCATACTTGTAAGTCTCTTTTCTTACTTAGAAAATTCCTAAAATTTCTCCTTCACGATTATATGGACTTAGAAAGATTAATGTTGATTGTTACTTCAATTACTCCTTCAACACTAATTTTGATAGATAATATTGGAGACTAATATGTAAACCATCTATACCACCACAGTTACCAACGAAGGTGAAACCACACATCTCTACACACGTGAGAATGAAGAACCTTTTGTTTGGCGTGATGTTCCTGACGGTGGTGAGTCTTGCTGCCTCCCAGTTCGGGATTCCTTGCCCCGCAGCAGTAAACGCCAAGTGCCCAGTGATCGGCGGAGGACAAGCAGTGTTCTTTGGTCATCCCGACGACTGCTCCAAGTACTGCGAGTGTGTGGATCTAGGCCTGGCTTACGAGCTGTCCTGCTCCCCGGGGCTGCTGTGGGATGACATCAGGGATACGTGCAACTGGCCCTATAATGTGAGCACTATAATAGCAAGTGTTTATATTCCTATTCCCTCCTCACACAAATGGAAGCCGTGTTTGCACCTTACTCTTCCTTTAACTTTTTCACTGCATGTCAATCTTTCTCATAATCATCTACAACTTTTAAAAGACTACGTATTGATGGAGTTTAATAAGGATGAAGTTCTTATGTATGTTCAATTTTATTCAATATATTTGCTAAATTTGTTAATGTGGCGTTAGTGTTAACAGGAGACCACCATAGCACAAAAAGGGTTTGAACATAGGTATTGTTTGTGTATTGTTTTAATTAGTGTGGTGCATGAAATCAGACTACAGTTAGTATCTAGAGGTTTGTTCTTTGAATTCACTTGTATCATTTCAAAATTACATCTCTCTCTCTCTCTCTCTCTCTCTCTCTCTCTCTCTCTCTCTCTCTCTCTCTCTCTCTCTCTCTTGAACTTCCTCTTTCCACTGGGTTTGGCAGGACTAGATGTGTGAATGAAGTGTGGGCCTGTGTCTACGGTACTCCGTGTGGGATTACTGACTTGGTATATAAATAGATAGGCAGATAGTTTGTTCCTCTTCAAATAAATTTTTGGCAGCATGTTTATTCCTATTTAGTAGGGCATTTAGTAGAAGGAGTTAAGCCGTAGGTTGAGTTAAGGCGTCCTTCAAAGTGGCTTGTTTACTCTATTAATGGTATTTTTTTCCAGGTGAACTGCGGATCTCGTCCCCAGCCGTAGAGGGAAGGGAGGAATGACCAAAGGCAAGCTCGGCTACGGCAGTTTCATCGAACACTTTTTATATGCTTTGTAAAGGATTTTATTTGATGTTGATGTATTTCACAATAAATTCTGGTTTGTAATTTCTTGTGTTTCTGTTTCATTTCACACTTGATTGTTATAGTGTATAAATAACTGTATTATGAGTCGTGTGTGTGTGTGTGTGTGTGTGTGTGTGTGTGTGTGTGTGTGTGTGTGTGTGTAATTCACCTCGGTTGCCTGCTGGTCACCCAGCCAGTCTTCCCCATTACGGAGCGAGCTCAGAGCTCATAGACCGATCTTCGGGTAGGACTGAGACCATATCAACACACAACACACACCGGGAAAGCGAGGCCACAACCCCTCGAGTTACATCCCGTACCTAGGGGAACAGGGGCCACTCATTAAGAGGCTTGCCCATTTGCCTCGCCGCTTACCGGGATTCGAACCCGGCCCTCTCGATTGTGAGTCGAGCGTCCTAACCACTACACTACGCGGTGTGTGTGTGTGTGTGTGTGTGTGTGTGTGTGTGTGTGTGTGTGTGTGTGTGTGTCCTTTGGCTGTGTGCAACTTTTGCTAATAAATTTCTTCGTCTTGTCATGTGTGTGAGTGTATGTGTGGTGTGGGGGGGCGGTGTAGCAGTAGGAAGAGGCAGAGAGGTCAAGTAAGTAGAGAGGCTGCTGTAATGTGAAGGATTCACTTGAGTACGTAACTCGCCACAAAGGTCTCTCAGATAAATGGATGTGCATTTGTCAATGCATATGACAGTGTCAGTCATTTGTCATGTGAGGCTTTCATCTTGACGTCATTCGGATCACGATTTTTGTTCACACGTGTGACCTGTTTACGAGTATAAAAACCGGTTGGTATATCCTGGTTTAAATTGCTTCACTATGGGAAATGATTTATTTGTTTATTTTCTCAGTGAATACTTGCTTAACACACTCATGTCCATAATCATTTATAACAATGTATCTGACCTGAACCAAGCATGGGAGGATCTGTAAAAAAAAAAAAAAAAAAAAATCCTGAAATGTACTATGCTTTGTTATACTGCTTATAGTTTAATGTTTTCTTTTATTTTGCCGCATAGCTATGAAAAAAATGTGATTTGTTCTCAAGGAAAGTATGAGATTAAATGAGATAAAGGGCAAAATGACAGCTGGAAGAGTCTCAGTGGTGTATATATAGAGAAGCTGCAACTTTGCAGAGCACACCACTCAAAGACACGAGGAAAGGTTAGTACTGATGTTCTTTCTCTAAAAACTTTGTACGTTTGCACTCTTGATGATATATTGAACATCACTTAAGCTGTTACTTTATAACTATATCAAATAGAATCTGAAAAAAGAGAATTAAATAAAGTTTGGGAAGTATTGTGCTTGAGTATTTGAGTATTTACAAGACAGCTCATTATCAAGTCACTCTCGAAATAACAGACACAGGCAAAACTGCAGGAACTGAACGCCTGAGGATGAGAAACTTCCTGCTTCTCGTGGTGGTCCTGGCAGTGGCGAGTCTCGCTGCTGCACAAACTGGGATTCCTTGCCCTGACTCTGTGAACAGGCAGTGCCCGACGTCTGCGGGAACGGCGCTTTTCCTGCCCCACCCCAATGACTGCTCTAAGTACTGCGAATGTGTTATGGAGGGGCTGGCCTATGAGCTGCAGTGCCCTGACGGACTCATGTGGGATGAAGTGAGGAACTCTTGCGACTGGTGGTACAACGTGAGTGCCAAATTATATTATTAAACGTACCTATTGTAACTTTCTCAGGCTTTCCATTGACTCAATATATGAACTCTCTTTCCGTTTAACCTTACCTAACGTGACATAAAGTAACTAGTACAGCGTTGAGGAGCTGAAGGATCTTTAATATGGCTATTCTCTCCAACACTTGGTAATTTTCAGGTGGACTGCGGCTCTCGTCCCAAGCCATAGAGTATACAAAGAAGCATCGTAAGGGAAGGCTACTCACTTCATTATATTTGAGGGTTGCAGATTTTTCTCCGTTAAATGATGTTTTAATTGCTTAATAAAAGATAATTTATAATTTTTGTTATTTGTATCTCTCCAGAACCCCAACGTGTGTGTGTATGTGTGTGTGTGTGTGTGTGTGTGTGTGTGTGTGTGTGTGTGTGTGTGTGTGTGTGTTTGTTTGTACGTGTGTATGTGTGTGTCTGTGTTTGTCTAGTGTGAAATTTATTGTAAATCCAAGACAGTTACTGAGTATTTATAAAAGTGCTCATATTGTGCAATTATGAAAACCTGCCCACTATATGTGTGCTTTGGAAGTAATCCTGACGGAATAGCAAAGTGTTTAAGAACATAGATTTAGATCTATGTTCTAACGTGTACAAAATGAATTGGAGAAAAATGACACTTTAAAAAACTATGCTATAAAAAAGCCTCTATAGCATCATAGATAGCTTGATAAGAGCAAATCCTCCCTTAACTTAAAGCAATATTTGTATTTTAAGAGAAATTTTGTTACTTGAGTTAATCTTTGCATTCAAGAATTCTCACTCGACATTACTAACAATATTCTTAGGTTCTTCTTTTTTGTTATCCCTGTATAACTGTATGTTGAATAGATATCGTTACACATTCTTTTACCTGCCCAAATTAACAATATTTATTTATTTTCAATATTTTCCCTTTATGTTTGTTGCATGAATGGATAATACTATTACACGTTTACCTACTTGCCATACTGACCACATTTTTTAAGTTTGTTCTCTGGTTTCCCAGTGTTACGTTCACCGGTTAAATGGGTAAGATTGGCATCGGGGAGCTGGTGAACAATAACAATAAAAAAAAAAAAAACACTACGGGTTCAACTGGTGAGGATATGTAAACAGGGCACTTAAAAAGCTATTTAATAACCCAATAACAATGAAACTGACATACATATAGATATAACATGAAAAACATGAAACTGACATACACACACACACACATATATATATATATATATATATATATATATATATATATATATATATATATATATATATATATATATATATATATATATATAACACAGAAATAAATACAACAATAAAGAACCCAACTTAATACCTAACAATAATACTAATCCTATATGGAATCAATATGGAAAAACGGGACGAGGGGAAGTGATACTTATGAGGTGTCGCAGTGGTGAAGTGCTGGGTGAGGTGGATCCCACGGTAGTCCAAGAGGCGTTGTGTTCACTGGTTAAGGCCTTGACCTCGACTGACTTCCAGAAGTCAGGGAGCATGCTTAACACTTCCACTTGAGTCGAATGGGGCCGCGTGAATCCAACTTCGGGACAGTAGCTGGGCTTCATGAGACGGTGACGTGGAAGGTTCATGAGACGGTGACATGGAAGAGGAGGTGGAGAGGTGGCGAACGAGGTAGCAAGCAAAGGAGGTGATGGTAGTGGAGTATGTTACGGGCGGACCGTAACATTTCCTTCACCCCTCTCCTCCGTAATGGGCTCATGAAGGACGGGAGATCTTGATTAGGCGTCGGCGATGATGTTGTCCACCCCCTTGATATGGTGGACTTCCAAGTTGAAGGGTTGAGTTAACAAGGCCCACCTAAGATAGCGTTGGTTTCGGTTCTTCATGGCGTGAAGGAAGGCCAGAGGATTGTGATCGGTGAAGACCTTCGTAGTTTGAGGACCAGGATGAAGGTAGCCCTCAAAACGTTGGAGCGCCAGAACGAGTGCCAGAGCCTCCTTCTCGATTGTGGAGTAGTTGAGTTGGTGTTTCTTCAGCTTGGCGGAGTGATAGGCGATGGGATGGAGGATGCCGCTTGTGGGGCCCGCTTATAGGAGGACAGCACCCACTCCAACTCCACTCGCGTCCATTTGTAGATGGAAGGGGCGGGAGTGATCTGGCGCCCAGACCACTAACTCCGAGGAGAGGAACGCCTTGAGATGTTGGAAGGCTTGGTCGCAGGTCGGGGTCCAGTGGAAGGGGACGGAAGTGCTGATAAGGTCCGTCAGGGGGGCGGCCAGGGTGGAGAAGTTCCTACAGAATCGTCTGTAGAAACCAGCCATCCCCAAGAACCTTATGAGAGCTTTCCTGGTGGTAGGGACAGGGAAGCCAAGGATGGCCTCCACGTTGGCTCTCTTTGGGCGAACCTTGCCGTTCCCCACCACATGTCCCAGGTAGACCACTGTAGACTTCCCGAAGGTGGACTTGGCCAGGTTGATTGTAAAACCGGCTTCCTGCAACCGACCCATCAGCCTCCGGAGACGGGTCAGATGTGTCACCAAGTCCTCCGAAGTCACCACCAGGTCGTCCAGATAGGCAGATGTTCCCTCCAAGTCCTGGGTGATGTAATTTATAGCCCTCTGGAAGGTGACTGGAGCATTAGACAAGCTGAAGGGCATCACTGTTGTTACGTTCACCGGTTAAACTGGTAAGATTGGCATCGGAGAGCCGGTGAACAATAACAATAAAAAAAAAACACTGCAGGTTCAACTGGTGAGGAAATGCAAAAGGGGGTCACTTTAAAAAGCTATTTTAATAACTCATAATGAAATTGACACATATATAACAAGAAACATGAAACACAGATATATAACTTGAAACACAGGAAAATGACATACACATATACATATAACACAGTAATAAATACAACAATAAAGAACCCAACTTAATACCTAACAATAATCCTAATCCTATATAGAGGCAATGTGGAAAACACGGACGAGGGGAAGTGATACTTATGCGGTGTCGCAGTGATGAAATGCTGGGTGATGGTTGATCCCACGGTAGACCCAATAGGCGTTGTGTTCACTGGTTGAGGCTTGGATCTCGACTTCCAATCCAGAAAGCCAAGAGCTGGCTCAACACTTTCGGTTGAGTGGAAAGGGGCCGCGTGAATCCAACTTCGGGACAGTAGCGGGGCTTCATGAAACGGTGACGTGGAGGGTTCATGAAACGGTGACGTGGAAGGTTCACGAGACGGTGACGTGAAAGGGGAGGCGGAGAGGTGGCGAACGAGGTAACAAGCGGAGGAGGTGATGGTAGTAATGTATGTTACGGACTTTCCTCCCCTCTAAGACCTCCGTAATGGGCTCATGAAGGAGGTGAGACAGGAGATCTTGATAAGGCGTCGGCGATGATGTTGTCCACCCCCTTGATATGGTCACTTGTAGATGGAAGGGGCGGGAGTGATCCGGCGTCCAGACCACTGGTTCCGAGGAGAGAAACGCCTTGAGGTGTTGGAAGGCTTGGTCACAGGTCGGGGTCCAGTGGAAGGGGACGGAAGTGCTGATAAGGTCCGTCAGGGGGGCGGCCAGGGTGGAGAAGTTCTACAGAAGCGTCTGTAAAACCAGCCATCCCCAAGAACCTCATGAGAGCTTTCCTGGTGGTAGGGACAGGAAGCAAGGATGGCCTCCACGTTAGCTCTCTTGGGGTGAACCTTGCCGTTCCCCACCACATGTCCCAGGTAGACCACCGTAGACTTCCCGAAGGTGGACTTGGCCAGGTTGATTGTAAGCCCGGCTTCCTGCAACCGACCCATCAGCCTCCGAAGACGGGTCAGATGTGTCGCCCAGTCGTCTGCAGTCACCACCAGGTCGCCCAGATATGCAGATGTTCCCTCCAAGTCCTGAGTGATGTAATTTATAGCCCTCTGGAAGGTGACGGGAGCATTAGACAAGGCAAAGGGCATCACTGTGTATTGGTATAGTCCGAAGGGGGTGATGAAGGCGGATATTATTTGGGCCTCGTCCGAGAGGGGAATCTGGTAGTAACCTTTAAGTAAGTCTATAGTGGTTACAAATTTGGCTACTCCTATACTATCTATAAGGTCCTCTATCAAGGGCAATGGGTAGGAGTCTGGCACCGTCACTTTATTTAATTTCCTGTAGTCGGTGCAAAATCAACTACTACCATCTGGCTTAGATGTTAACAGGCAGGAGAAGCCCAGGAGATATACTAGGTTCTGCAAGGTGATGACAGAGCAGATAGTCTACCTCTTTTTCATCAAGTCTCTTTTAATGGGTGAAATGCGATAGGCTGGTTGTCTTATAGGCTTGATGTCATTAGATATTAATGTTATGTCATGTTGGATAGTATTACAAACTCCTGGAAGGTCACCTGTGATTTCAGAAAAGTCTAGCAATAACTTTTAAGATCAGACTGTTGTGAAGGTGTTAAGGAAAGAAACACCTCATCAAGGTTGGACATGATTTGGCTGTTTGAGGGGCGTCCTTTAGGTGACGAGAAGAGGAATTCGATGTCGGACTCTTCCTCGGGGGGCACAGGACCAGACTCCTTCCCTACCAGACATACAGGTACAGTGCGAGACAAGTCGTCCTCTGGTTCTCTGGAGTGGTAAGGTTTCATTAGATTAATATGAACTAGTTGGGAATCCTTACGACGGTCAGGAGTGTGGACCACATAATTTAATGGACTTAGTTTTTGAGCCACAACATAAGGTCCCATGAACTTACTGTGAAGAGCATTGCCTGGAGTGGGAGAAAAGTAAAACCTTGTCTCCTGGTTTGAAACTTCTCATGACAGATTTGGGAAGAGAATTCTGTTGCATTTTAGTTTGAGATTTGAGGAAGTTTGATTTAGCAAAAGATCTGACTTCACTGATTTTATTCTTAAGGTTACTGATGTAGTCAGACACACTGGGGCTTGAAGGAGTATTTTGAGTAAACCATTGATCCTTTAATATTTTGAGAGGCCCCCTGATCTGTCTACCATAGAGTAATTCAAAAGGGAGTAACCTAAAGAATCTTGAGGAGATTCTCTTAAAGCGAAGAGAAGGAAAGAAATACTTTCATCCCAGTCTCCTTGATGCTCCAAGCAATACTTCTTCATCATGGATTTTAATGTTTGGTGAAACCGCTCCAGACAGCCTTGGGATTGGGGTGGTAAGCCGAGGAGGTTACATGGTCGATGTTTAGCTCATTCACTATCTGTTGGAAAAAATTGCTAGTGAAATTGCTACCCTTGTCAGACTGAATTTGTTTTGGAATTCCTACCGAGGTGAAAAAATGTATTAGATGTTTTACAATGGTCTTTGATGTGATGTTCTTAAGAGGGAATGCTTCAGGGTACCTGGTAGTGGGATCCATGAGGGTTAACAAATACTGATTCCCTCGTTTGGTTTTGGGTAAGGGCCCTACGCAGTCTAGAATGATCTTTTCGAAGGGCTCCGTCTGAACTGGAATAGGCGTCAGAGGAGCTGGCACAAGGCGTTCGTTAGGCTTACCCACAATTTGACATATGTGACATGTTTTTACATAGTGTGACACATCCTTTTTCATTCCTGGCCAAAAAAATGTTGAAGAGCCTTCTTGTAGGTTTTTGGATGCCTAGATGACCTGACAATCCATCATGAGCTAGTTCTATAATGGCTGGTCTTACAGACAAGGGATGACAACTTGATGTGTTTCTGACCAGGTGTCTAGTTGTTTCAGTTCAGGAGGTCTGTAGGCACGCATCAGGACTCCTTCCTGATAATAAAAACAAGGCAATTTAGACATATCCTTTGTCTCACTGGCAACATGTCTGATCTTAGCCAAAGTGAGATCCTGTTCCTGAGCATTAATCAAATTCTCCTTTGAAATGATGTTATTGTACAAGTTGTCAGTAGAGGCAATCATTGGTGGAGGAGGTGGTGAAAGGGCAGGGGACTTGGACTGAGACCTGGTGACTGCACACACTGGGAAGAAGTGAGGGGATGTTTCGTCCAGGGTCTTAGTGGGACTTTCTGTTAAGGGAGAATCAAGAACAATTAAGTTTGGAACAGCCAAGTTACCCGCAAGATCATTACCCAGTACAAGATGTACCCCGGTACTGGCAGTTCACCAGGTTTAATGGCTACCTCAACCTCTCCTGAAATGAACGGGCACTGTAAGCTAATATTAGCCAAGGGATAGGAGAGCTGTGATTCGAGACCTGTAAGGATCACCTTCTCCCAGTGAAAGCCTGTTTGATGTTAGGGATGACATCTTCCCTTAAGATGGATTGGGCAGCACCTGTATCACGCAGAACCTTGACATTTATTGCCTTGTCTTTACCATCAGTCAGGGACACTTTACCTTGATACATGTACGAGTCATAAAGTTCTAGAGGAGAGTTGACAGGGTTAGCTAGGGCCACTGGTTTCTTGTTCTCAAATGTGTTAGGTTTAGGGGCCACAAAAGAAAGTTGACGTTGAGAGGCCTTGCAATTTGGGTGTCTACATTTTTGGATCGTGTGACCTGGCTTCTTACAGTATGTACACCAGGGGGAATTATATGCATTTGGCGAGAATCCGGTCGGCTTACCACCCGCGCCCCAAAACCTTCCCCAAAGGAGGACCTAACATTAGATAGTGAACCACGACCTCTACTACCCAGGGATCCCATCAACAAAGCAAACGCATCAGCCACTTTAGCGGCAGACATAAGATCACTCTCTCCCGTTCTTCCACATGCCTCAGAATATTAAAGGGTAACTTGTTCTTCCATTCTTCCAGGACCATTAGATTGAGCAACTCCGAAAAGGTGGTAATGTTAAGGGCGGCTAACCATTTCTTAAATTGTCTTAGTTTCTCACTAGCAAATTCAACATAGGTGTGAAAGTCTGGTTTCACATACTTTCGGAACTGTTGTCTGTATCCGTCAGAAGTGATAGAGTAGGCGTCTAGAATGTTACCTTTGATCTCTTCATACTCTACCTCATCACTAAGGCTGTTGTATACCCTGTAAGCTTTTCCTACTAGCTTAGGGACAAGGAGAGACACCCACTGATCCTTGGGCCATTTATCTCTATTAGCAATTCTCTCAAAAATGCGAAATAACCCGTCAACATCAGATTCATCAAAAGGGGGAGCTAGCGGAGCAGCTGTAGCAGGATTAAAGCTTGTTAACTTTTTCTTTATATTTATTTCTTCCCTTCTAAACTTAGCGTCATTTCTAACTCTTTCTCCTGCCTTTTAAGTTGTAACTGAAATTCTCTCTCTTCCTTTTCTGCCTGTAGTTGCATTTGTTTTTCCTGCAGCCGGTATTCTAGTCTAAGCTTCTCAATTTCCCACTGACTTATCCTACTCTTATCCTGTTCTTCTTGGGGACTGTGTATTATAGTCCTCGTAGAGGCTGCTGACATGGGAGTTAACTCTTCTATGGCATTTCCTAGCAACTGACCTTCTTGCACTAGATGTTCAACAACTACATTCTTAATGACCTCTTTAGTCATCTGAGACGTGATGGGAACATCAAAATGTTTAGCGATGGCTTTCCATTGGTCCTTCTTTATATTAGCATCTTTAAGTTGTTCCAGAGAAGGGTCAGCACAAAAATCTTCAACGTTAAACTGAGCGGAAGCCATATTAAATAGATGTTAAACAAAAAAAAAAAAAAAATGATAAGCGAATTACTTAAGTGAGGAACTTGGCAGAGTGATAATAAAGGCAACCTTGGAAATTACCTAGATTATACTTAAGTAAACACTTATGAGTACAATCACTAATGAGGGGTAAACTAGAGAATTACGGCATTAAGAGGGATCCGGATTACTCTAGTTACGAGACTTGAGAGTGAGGAGCGAATTGTACTGAGACTTGTTATTGATAAGGAGGCGGATTAGTCTGAGAGACTAGTTAAAATGGCCGATTCTAACTAGCGAGAAAAATGATCCGCGAAGTGAGGGGATTGAGGGTTCGCATGAACATATGATGATCCCAACACTTGGATAACACTTATTACACACCTGCCTATGTGCAAAAATAGAGATAAGTGCTATCGGTGAACACGCCTTTCTACCTGGTTTCCTGCTCTACCACTGCTATGTGATACCAATGAAAGTCACGAAGCACTTATAACCCAAAGGGAGCCACTTGATCGCACAAAGGTAAATTTAAACCACACGCAGAGTAAATCACAGAAAAAAAAAAACACATCAAAGTCACAACACCACAGAAAAACAAGAAAAAATAATGTAATCACAGAAAAAAAGTCACAGGAAAAATGGAACACTGAACAAGGATTATAAGGTCCTGTCACGGTCACCAATTGTTACGTTCACTGGTTAAATGGGTAAGATTGGCATCGGGAGCCGGTAAACAATAACAATAAAAAAAAAAACACTTCAGGTTCAATTGGTTAGGAAATGCAAAGGGGGTACTTAAAAAGCTATTTAAGAACCCAATAACAATGAAACTGACATACACATATAGATATAACATGAAACACATGAAAATGACATACACACACACACACACACACATATATATATATATATATATATATATATATATATATATATATATATATATATATATATATATATACAGAATAAATACAACAATAAAGAACCCAACTTAATACCTAACAATAATCCTAATCCTATATGGAGGCAATGTGGAAAAAACGGGACGAGGGGAAGTGATACTTATGAGATGTCGTAGTGGTGAAGTGCTGGGTGAGGTGGATCCCACGGTAATCCAAGAGGCGTTGTGTTCACTGGTCGAGGTCAAGGCCTCAACCAGTGAACACAACGCCTCTTGGATTACCGTGGGATCCACCTCACCCAGCACTTCACCACTACGACATCTCATAAGTATCACTTCCCCTCGTCCCGTTTTTTCCACATTGCCTCAATATAGGATTAGTATTATTGTTAGGTATTAAATTGGGTTCTTTATTGTTGTATTTATTTCTGTATATATATATATATATATATATATATATATATATATATATATATATATATATATATATATATATATATATATATATATATATATATATATATATATATGTGTGTGTGTGTGTATATATAATTTTCATGTGTTTCATGTTATATCTATATGTGTATGTCAGTTTCATTGTTATTGGGTTATTAAATAGCTTTTAAAGTGCCCCGTTTGCATTTCCTCACCAGTTGAACCTGCAGTGTTTTTTTTTATTGTTATTTTTCACCGGCTCCCCGATGCCAATCTTACCCATTTAACCGGTGAACGTAACACCTGTGTGAGTAGTGCATGAACAAATATGACTATTGCACATTCACTTATCTTCCATAACAAAGAAAAATTTTTCTTGGTTCTTTTCTGTTTTCTTTGTATGACTGTTGTATGAATGAATATTTGTACACAATCACTAGTATCTCAATCTCACGTCTCATTCGCTGGTGACACCTAGCTTTGCTAATCCTGAAACACTAACCTGGATACAGTGCCACGCTCATGAGTCGTAGCACTGGGCCAGGTGGAAATGTTCCCGCGGTGTTGTAATTCATCGGGAGGACAGCAGGTGTATACGAGGACATTTCTTATACAGCAGTTTGTGTGTGCTATGTTCTCAGCTGGCTTTGTTTTATAGTTGTCATTGTTTGCGTGAGTCATTGATTAATAAAGTTCGGTTTTACTTTGACTAGTATTCCTAAACGCTTTGCTCTCTCATTATGATTGATTTTCAAAGACTTTCATTGATTTTTCCCTTTTTATTGTGCTGAATCATGAAAGTACTCTTGAAAATTTCCCTTAACTTTACTTTTACTAGAGCTTGTAGTGTAGATGAATTGTTGAAATGTTGAAAAATACGAACATTTCTTTTATACTGGTAGTCAATTGGTCACACTCTTAACTGATTGCAAACCTATACATATACGTATACGGCAAAATTACTATGAAAGACAACAGATTTACTGTAAAGTAATTATGAACAAACATTGAAGTCAAATGGAGATAATATATTGTTCCTGTTGTTTTATTGTTGAGAAAATTCGTCCCTGCATCAATCAACTCCTTTTCAAGTGTATTCCAAGCCTTCGTTTTTTTTTTCCAGTCCATTCTCTCGTCCAGTCCGTTAAAAATCTATAAGTTTCTGCGGGCAACTGTTCCTTTTTGGTCTTTGGTGTCCTTTTTGCACATGTACTTATCATTCCCCTCTTTTTTTACTTCCATGTGTGTGCGTGTTTTTTATTTTTTATTCTTATACCATGTGGGCTTTTCACGGGAATTTATGGGCTAAAGGGGATACTTTTTGTGGTACCTCCTATCTCAAAGCCCACCCGCTAGGAAACCGTTGCCTCAAGTGAGGAAGCCCAACCTACACTCGGACCGTGAACAGGATCCGAACCCGTGCACTTGGAGACCCCTCGGACCCCAAAGCTCGCATGGTTCCACTGTACCACGGCGTGTGTGTGTTTGTGCCTAAGTAAATAAGTAAGTAAGGTTTTATTGCTATTATCAGTGCCAATGCATAGCCGTATATAAAAATAGAAAAGATTAGCCACGGTGCATCGAGCCGTAGCTCCTTGACGGACATTTTTTGTTCATACAAAGAGGTAGTAGCATACAAGCAGTGCACGCCTAAATAATGATAATAAAAAAATAAAAAACTGCAGTATTAACTTCTTCAGTACTGGACCGCATTTTCACTATGAGTTTTGGGTATGATTAGACGATTTTATATACATTAGGAAGGCTCTATAGAGGTCAGAAGATTAGTGGCAGAGTCTTCATTATTTTGATCCCTCACATAAGTTTCTGAAGCTGTATAAAATCGCCAAATAGTAAGCAGAACAAATATGAAAACACTTCCTGGTACTGAAGGGGTTAATGCGCGCGTGTGTGTGTATGTGTGTGTGTGTGTGTGTGTGTGTGTGTGTGTGTGTGTGTGTGTGTGTGTGTGTGCGTGTGTGCTTGTCTGAAAACGAGGGCACACATGCAATAACAAGCACGTTGTGTGAGGTTCTAAGAGGCAAGCAGGTGGTGGTGTCAGATAATATGGGTTACTGTGAGGAAATTTGTGAGTCAGTACCAGTCATCGGATGTTACTGCTTTTGTGATGGCGTGCCTCTCATAGTCTTCTTCTTCTTCTTCTTCTTCTTTTCCTTTTCCTTCTTTTTCTACTTGTTCTTCTTGTTCTTGTTCTTTTCTACTTGTTCTTTTTGTTCTTGTTGTTTTCTTATTTTTGTTTTTTTTGTTCTTATTCTTGTTCTTGTTTTTTTTTCCTATTTATCATTATTACTACTGCTACTGCTACTGCTACTGCTACTACTACTACTACTACTACTATCGTGTCATTCTTATTATTTTTATTATTAACCTGATATTGATAGTGGTTGTAATAGTGTGAGATGGTAATGTTCTCTCTCTCTCTCTCTCTCTCTCTCTCTCTCTCTCTCTCTCTCTCTCTCTCTCTCTCTCTCTCTCTCTCTCTCTCTCTTACTTCTGTTTACTTACTGGTGTTTCCTATTTACGCAGCGCCCATTACGTAAAAAGCTTTATCGCCTTTATATAGATCCACTCATGTTTGGCTTGCTCCAGATTGATTCTCGACTTACCAAGGTAGGGATTGTAACATCTCTCTCTCTCTCTCTCTCTCTCTCTCTCTCTCTCTCTCTCTCTCTCTCTCTCTCTCTCTCTCTCTCTCTCTCTCTCTCTCTCTCTCTCTCTCTCTCTCTCTCTCATTTTCCTATAATGAATCTCATATCGAACATACTTTGGATTTCATAATCAGAGGAAGACAAAAGATATTATATACTATTTATGTTTTGTGTGTGTGTGTGTGTGTGTGTGTGTGTGTGTGTGTGTGTGTGTGTGTGTGTGTGTGTGTGTGTGTGTGTGTGTGTGTGTGATGTGTTGTGAGAAACTAATGTGGAAGTTTGATTACCATAGCTCAATATCATGATTATACCTTCGACTTGGTGTCCATCAGGAAAACAACACATAACAAAACAATAATAATGGAACAGATGCAGACGACACACGTAGTCCTGGCTGTGGCTTTCCTTGGCACCCTCGTCTGTGGAATCCCTCGCAGCACTGAGGTTCCGAAGATCCCTTGCCCTATTGAGGTTTCCCATGAATGCCCCAGTGTGGACGGCCCGACCCCCTTGTACCTGGCCCACCCTGATGACTGCAGCAAGTTCTGTGTGTGTGATGACCAAGTGGCGTACGAGAAGGACTGCTTGCCGGGACTGGTGTTTGATGAAGTGATCCACGTGTGCAACTGGCCCTACAATGTGAGTATGCGAGGATTTACTGGTACTGTGGTGTTGAGTATAGTATGTTTTGTGTTTCTCCTCCTCCTCTTCCTCCTTCTCCTCTTCCTCCTCTTCCTCCTCCTCCTCCACCACCACTACCACCACAACAACAACTACAACCATCACTTTTATCACCACCACCACCACCACCACCACCACCACCACTTCTTCTTCCTCCTCCTCCTCCTTTTACTTTTACTATTATGAATAAATTTGTACTTACTTTAAGTTTCCTTTTTGCTTATATTTGTTTTTTCTATTTTCATTCTTTACTTCCTGTAACTTCAAAATATTTTTTCGCTTTTGGTTCTTGTACTTTTCTTCGTAAATTCTTATTTCAAAACCTATGGGAAAGTGTAAAAGAACATGTTTATTAATTCTATCTTCATTCACATTGTAAACTAATCATATTCTTTTAGGTGGACTGCGGCACCCGGCCCATTCCTCCCAAGTGATCACCTGAGGACTGAACCAGCGTCTCGTGTCTCCTGCCCACTCCTCATGACAACCTGTACACCCTCTGCCTGTCCTCACTTCAGCGACAGTAACAGAGGCAGGTATCATGAAGAATAGATAGGAAGATTTAAAGGAGAAATTGTTCATGGGTCTTAATAAATCCTGTTTTGTGTTTGCGTGGTTTTATTTCTATTGGTTATACTTTGAATGTACTGCTTTACTGTGTGGCGACCTTTACTGTGTGGCAACTGTCTATCTTTGTTATTCCACCGGCATAAAATATATACTGATTCTTTTGTTTACGTTGTGGTGCCTTCATACCACTCCCTGTTAACACGACTAACAGTGGTGAAGGAGAGGGAGAGAGAGAGAGAGAGAGAGAGAGAGAGAGAGAGAGAGAGAGAGAGAGAGAGAGAGAGAGAGAGAGAGAGAGAGAGAGAGAGAGAGAGAGAGAGAGAGAGATTCATTCAGACTTGTTTATTATTATGCTGAGGCTTTTAACAAAGTATTGAGCACAACTTCCATATAGAATATGCACTATAGATTTATTCATTGACTCTCTGTATACATTATCGAAAAATATTAAGTACAGACCTAACAAATATTGCTATCTTGCGTTGTATTGTGTGTCTGCCGCTTTGTTATGATTCTACAAATTTATACCTGGTTGGGTTATTTCTATAATGCCTGCGTAAGTAGTTTGTTCTCAGTTCCTTTTTGTTGATTTTATTGTTACAGTCAAGCAAAATATGAAATCATCCCCTGTTACATTATTATTACATGTATTACAAATCCTGTCCTCTCTTTTTAAGATTCTAGTATACGTTACGATGATTATTAGTTCTTAACATACTAATCCTAATCCTGTGCGACGTTGGCAATCTTTAAATGAAACGTAAGTGTTACATGAGGACTTACTATTTGATAATGAGCTCTGCTGCGTTATCCACTGGTCTTTTATATTTCTCTGAAGCGTAAGCCTCAAACAAGTATGACTATTTATTGACTCGCGGATCCAAGACGTGCCTGAATTATTCAACATTGTTCTTATAATCTAACCATGGTAAATTACAAGTATTTTCAGGATAGAAGTCAGGCTGGGTAACAAAATTTGTTATGTTTACTAATTAGTAATCTAGTCCAATAATTGTGAACACATTGCCAAACTCACCATATACCATTGCGTTACATGCGGCTTTGTGGACATTAAGTATGTGTTTCAGAAAGGTTACGTGTGCATTTTCTACATTCATAATAACTTTGAAACCCCAAAATTCACAACCATACGTTAGAACAGGTAACACCGTTGCATCAACTAGCTACAGTTGCAAATCAATTGGTAAATCTAATTTTCGACATTTTGCTATAAGACTGTACATTGCTCATCTTCCTTGCTGTCAAAGTTGTTCTTGACATGTTTTAAAACTCTCATTATAGTTCATCATAACGCCTGAACACTTACATTTATCAACAATCTCAGTAGCTTCTCCCTTAAACTTGAAGTTGAAATTTCTTCCTGTACATTGAACATTGGAAAATATAGTAATTTTAGTCTTCTTACAATTGATATCCAGTTACATGAACCTGTTTCACTCTCAGCTAACATAACGTTCGCATACGTTAATGCAAGAATCTTCAGCATATCATCAACCCATTTCTCTCCAATACATTTTTTTTTTCATGTCCTGGCCTATAGCGCCTGTAGGTAACTTGAAGAGTATTGGAAGCACTGTTAAGCTTCCACTCATTAGTGGCTCAGGCAATTTTATTTGTAGTGGTACCCATAATAAGTAAGGCCCAAGCGCATCTTTGGTGTAACCACCTAGAACCTGGGTATTATGGTGACATATAGGTAACTTTCATTAAACCATTTGACAAATGGCAAAGTAACAGGGAGATACGTGGTGGGATTCGAACCTACGCGTGGACATCTGTCCGATCCCACGCTCACCACCCTATCCACTGTGCCACCGCATACCAGATGATCTCCAATATCATTCAGATATGAAGAGAACAAAAGTCTAACTCCAGTGTAACAGAGAGAGAGAGAGAGAGAGAGAGAGAGAGAGAGAGAGAGAGAGAGAGAGAGAGAGAGAGAGAGAGAGAGAGAGAGAGAGAGAGAGAGAGAGAGAGAGAGAGAGAGAGAGAGAGAGAGAGAGAGTTGTTTGAGTGAGTTTGTTATTCCACAATTATACAATATTCCGGAGTTTGAAACATGATGTTGAACTTGTACACACACACACACACACACACACACACACACACACACACACACACACACACACACACACACACACACACACACACACACACACACACACACACACACACACAAACACACACACGTCCTGGCTTTTAATTATCCCGTTACCTTGGCTGCGGGGCACAAAAATTCCACCTTTTAGCCTCGAATTTGCAGCAAGGTTTTGATGCCTTTATTCATCTGATGTCGCCCTCACCTGTGCTCGTAATTATGCGAGGTACGCCAGGTGTTCCTCATTCGCGTATTTGTGTTTGATATTTACTCAGGTATTCTAATTACTCAGATGAATAGTTATGTACCTGTGTTTACTAATTACACAGGTATCCAGTAGTGCTTATTAAATTTATACCTGCATCTAGTTACTCAGATACTCAGGTAACGCTTGTGTTGAGTTAAGTTTGTATCTTCTAATTTCTTTGGTGAATATTTACGTATATGTGTTTATTGGTTACTCGGGTATTCATGCAATGCTTGTCTTACGTTCGCCTTGTACCTGTATTTGCTAATTATTCAGGTAGTGTTCTTGCTGAGGTATATTGATATTGACCTGTGCTTACCTGAGATCACGGTTACCTGGCTCTGAACGCACCTGGTGTCGCGTGTTTTGTGGTGTTTGTGTTGTGGCGGAAAGTTAAAGTGGTGATGTTATTGTATTATTTCTGTTTGATCTGTTCATTCACTTGTTTTTGTTTTTGCTTCGTATTCTGTTTTTCATTGCTTATTTGTTTGGTCTTAATTTTTGTTGTTGTTTTTTATTTCTATTTTTTCGTTTCATTATTTGTCTCTTCATTTTTTCTTCCTTGTGGTTTTACTTTTTTTTTGTAATTTTTACATGCGTGTTTTCTGTTGATTTGAGAGAGAGAGAGAGAGAGAGAGAGAGAGAGAGAGAGAGAGAGAGAGAGAGAGAGAGAGAGAGAGAGAGAGAGAGAGAGAGAGAGAGAGAGAGAGAGAGAGTGGGGATTTCAAAGGCTTAGAGTGAAGTGCAACATTTAAGACTTCCATTGCATTTGGTACATTTCCTGGTGCCAGCAAGTAATGACCTTCAGCTTGGCGAGGCGTGGACAGTAACGTAGGTCATTAGTCTTATCGTTATCACCTCCTTCACTTCTTTTCCCTGAGGTGTAAGATAAAGGTAAAGGTGCTGATTCCGTGTTCGTCTCTCTCTCTCTCTCTCTCTCTCTCTCTCTCTCTCTCTCTCTCTCTCTTTGGTAATTTTTTTCTTATGTTCACGGATTTTTGTGTTTGTTTTCTATCTATCTGTCTGTCTGTCTGTCTGTCTGTCTGTCTGTCTGTCTGTTTGCTTCTTTGTGTGTATGTCTGCTTGTCTGTTTTTTTTATTATGTTTTCTCTCTCTCTCTCTCTCTCTCTCTCTCTCTCTCTTTCTTTCTCTCTCTCTCTCTCTCTCTCAGTGACAGTGGGCTTTAAATTCTTGCCATTCATCTCTTTCTCTATCCCTCTCTCCCTCTCCCTCTCCCCCTCTCCCTCTCCTACCCTCTCACTCCTCCCCCTCTCCCTCTCTCCCTCTCTTCGTCTCCCTGCCTGGCTCGCATTGACGCAGCTACACAGTTTTCGCTAACGATGCTCACCTGCCTCGATGATGGAAGAGAAGGCGAGGTGTAAATTTTGTTTAATGGTCCTGCTTGAGTTGTTTGCATTGCTATCTATTATGTGCTGTTGTTGTTGGTGGTGGTGGTGATGGTGGTGGTGGTGGTGTTGGTGGTGGTGGTGTTGGTGGTGTTATCATTAGTGTTGTTTTGAATTTTTGTTATTATTGTGTTAAGTTTTTGTACTTGTTCTTGTTTTTCTTGTTTTTCTTCTTGTTGTTGTTTTGTTGTTGTTGTTGTTGTTGTTGTTGTTGTTGTTGTTGTTGTTGTTGTTGTTGTTGTTGTTGTTGTTGTTGTTGTTGTTGTTCTTCTTCTTGTTCTTCTTGTTGTTGTTGTTCTTCTTGTTCTTCTTCTTCTTCTTCTCTCCTCCTCCTCCTCCTCCTCCTCCTCCTCCTCCTCCTCCTCCTCCTCCTCCTCCTCCTCCTCCTCCTCCTCCTCCTCCTCCTCCTCCCTCCTCCTCCTCCTCCTCCTCCTCCTCCTCCTCCTCCTCCTCCTCCTCCTCCTCCTCCTCCTCCTCCTCCTCCTCCTCCTCCTCCTCTCCCACTAAAGAAAATATAAGGTGTGGAAGCTAAAACAGATCTAGGAGTTTCATTGTCAACAGATCTTGAACCAGGCAAACATTACACTAAAGTCATTAAAGTCACCAATAAGTCAGTAGGATTAGTAAGAAAATCATTCACTTAGAAATCTGAGAAAACAGTCCTCACTTTGTATACTTGTACGTCCTTATCTTGATTAGATTGTATAAATTCCGTCATATTATATATATATATATATATATATATATATATATATATATATATATATATATATATATATATATATATATATATATATATATATATATATATATATATATATATATATATATATATATATATATATATATATATATATATATATATATATATATATATATATATATATATATATATATATATATATATATATATATATATATATATATATATATATATATATATATATATATATATATATATATATATATATATATATATATATATATATATATATATTGAAAAATTTGTAAGAAAAATATCCCAAGGCTGCGTAACAAACCCTGTGAGGAACGCCTTAAAGAACTAAATCTATTCTCCCTATCAAAACGCAGATTTAGAGAGAACCTGGTATTGCTTTACGAAATTTTTAAACGTTTCACAAATATGAGTCCTGAACTCAGCTGAACATTCAGTCAATCAGATATTGTAAGAGCCAAAGGCTTCAAATTAAAAGGTAAATGATTTCAAGCAAATGAGACTTAAAATTTGTCTTTAATCTGTAATGAATATCTGGAACTGTGTTGTATCAAGCGCCGTTTGCTCAAATATTGTGGATCAATTTAAAAATCCGTCTTGATAGGCATCTAGAAATTAATACCTTGGTTTTCATTGTTCATGTCAGAATAATGAACACATTCATTTGATATTATCTGCCATCTGATGGGGATATATTTCATTAAGGAAGAAAACAATTACTCTACAAAAAACAAAAACAAAAAACAAACAAACTCATCAGATAAAAGAGACAGTAATGGCTAAGTTCTTTGGCACCAGTACTTGCGACTGATGCCGTCACAATAATGGTAAAAGAAATCGAGTTCTTGCTGAGGAACTAACCCTTCACTGTAGTCATAGGGAGACGGTGGCGTAGTGGATAAGGTGGTGAGCGTAGGTTGGAATCCCACCACATACCGCTTTGAAACAAAGCTATTTGCCTACAGGCGCTATAGGACGTAACATTAAAAAAATTAGTAAAAATGTATCTCATTCAGTCCAATATAAGGTAGAGGAAACTCCCCATCAGATGACACTTCTAATACTAGGAATGCATGTAGACGTGGTACAAGTACACATAGTCTCCTCTCAAATTCCATGTTGTTGTTTTCTCCTGTACAACATAGTACCATTTTATTTTTGAGGTCAGCATCGGATGGAGGAGTGGCAGGGAGTCCTCACCTTTGCTCTCCTGTCTCAGACTAATAGAATAGAAGTTATCTAAGTAACCTAGTAAGGATATCAAGGTCTGTTGCTGTTTGGACTTCCTTTGTATTAATTTATGTAGTCCTTGGTATTCCTCCTCCTCCTCCTCTTCCTCCTCCACCTCCTCTAAGGATATACACTTTATGTCATCCACGCAGGTGCAAATGATGTCCAGCGCACCCGCTCAGAAGAACTGATGGCGAAATACAAGATGATCAAGAAATACAAGACTAAATTTAGAAATATTATAATTTCAGGTATTCTCCCGAGAATCAACGCTGACGCACGTTTCTATAACCTTACTTTCAGCACTAATAACAGATTAAAAACTCTTTGCCAACAAGGAAACGTCGAGTTTCTAAACATGTGGAATGGCTTTTATAATGAACGCAAATTATTTCACAGAGACGGTCTCCACCTAAATGCAGTGGGAGCAGCCAGGATGGGAAGGCTAATCCATGATAAAGTTTGTCTCCACAGATCAAAAAACGTGCGAGTGGCAGAAGGAACATCAAAATCGTAAATTTTAATGTAATAAGTTCATCTTCAAATTCAGGAAAGATCAGAGCTTGTTATTTCAATGCCCGTAGTCTACGAAATAAATTTAATGAGCTCCAAGCTCTTATATATCAAGAAAACTATAACATTATTGGCATCACAGAAACTTGGAATATTTAAGCACACAGAGATTACCTCGCAGATTACTTACTTGATGACTATAGCATTTTTTAATTGCGAGAGATCTCACCGTACAGGGGGCGGTGTAATGTTTTACGTTAAAAGTACTCTTCGTGCTCGTGTGATGCAAACTTCAACCATTGCAAACATAGATGGCAATTTCATTCATATAGAAAATAAATCCCAAAAAATAATATTAGGTCTCGTCTATCGTCCTCCAGCCCAGTCACCCGCCACAGATGAACAAGTGTATGAACAAATCGCGGACATTTGCAGCGTAAACAATTGCATAATTATGGTGGACTTTAACCTTCCGGTCACGAGGTGGGGCGAACCACTGAATGTTCACGCAGGCCAACAACTATACAATGGCTTACTTGAAAGCTCCCTCCACCAACACATCAGGCATGCGACACGAGGTAACAATATCCTTAATATTGTACTAACAAATGATGAAAATACACTCAGAGACGTAGAAATTGGACCAGAATTCATTTCCAGCGATCATCGCACCTTGAAATTCACCATAAAGTTTGACAAAGGTAGAGTGAACGGAAGTAAAGGAAAAGTGCCGGAATATAGGCGTGCAAACTAGACAAGACTTTGCATGCAGCTTGCATCCATTAACTGGAATATACTGCTGGAAACACCAAATAACAGAAAACGGAAACCAAATAGATAACGAAGTTGAAATGGCAAAATAGATTCTTCTCAATTGTCTTCACGACTGAAGATGTCCAGAACAACCTGCCCATGCCAGCGCCTCAGACACAAGGCACAACAATGCCAGACTTCATGATTACAGAAAATGAAATCCTAACAGTCATGAACAGCATGAACGTAAACAAAACACCTGGACCAGATAAGATATCACCCAGGCTTCTCAAAGAAGCGAAAAATGAGCGCGTGAAACCGCTTACGATTATATTCAATAAAACTTTACAAGCAGGGAAAGTTCCCCAGGAGTGGAAGCTAGCAAATGTCACGCCCATTTTCAAGAAAGGAAATAAATCACTCCCAGCAAATTACAGACCAATCAGCCTTACTTCAGTAGTGTGCAAGCTGATGGAAACGATAATCAGAGATAAGATTGTCAAATTTTTAGAAGAAAATAAGATCATGAAAGATTCACAACATGGTTTCAGAAATAAGAGATCCTGCTTAACAAACTTACTAGACTTCTTTTATGAAGTTTTTAACTCGTATGACGAGACAAAAGCAGTGGATGTTATTTATCTTGATTTCCAGAAAGCTTTCGACACTGTCCCTCACAAGAGGCTAATCAGCAAAGTAAAAGCTCACGGCATAGCTGGAAATACCCTGAAATGGCTGGAAGACTGGCTCTCTGACAGAAAGCAACGTGTTGTTATAAATGGAAAAGAATCAGAGTGGCACAATGTAAAAGTGGTGTTCCTCAAGGCTCTGTATTAGGACCAGTTCTTTTCATTGTTTATATTAATGATATTGATGAAGGAATCACTTGTAAAATAAGCAAATTCGCGGACGACACCAAAATAATGAGCAAAGTTACATCAACGTCACAATGGCAAGAACTACAGTGTGACTTAAATAAACTGACACGCTGGGCAGAAAAATGGCAAATGAAATTCAATATAGAAAAGTGTAAAGTCTACACATTGGAAGTAACAATGTACAAGCAAAATACGTAATGAGTAATGTACCTCTGGCAAGTGCTGAGAATGAAAAAGATCTTGGTGTTGTGGTGTCTAAAGATCTCAAGCCGAGCAAACACTGCACAGAAGCAGTAAAGAATGCAAATAAATTAGTTGGGTTCATTGGAAGAACCTTTGAATTTAAATCAGAAAAAGTTATCCTTACTTTATATAACTCATTGGTGCGTCCTCAGCTTGAATACTGTGTGCAGTTCTGGTCACCATATTACAGAAAAGACATTGAAAAACTGGAAAGGATCCAGCGTAGAGTGACCAAGATGATTCCAAGATTGAGAAACAAGCCGTATGAGGAACGACTGGAAGCATTAAATTTATTCAGCTTAACAAAGCGCAGGATAAGAGGAGACCTAATCGAAGTTTTCAAAATTTTTCAGGGATACAACAACCTTGATGTAAAATAAATATTTTACTATTGATCATTCCACCATGACAAGGAATAATGGATTTAAAATTACACCCAAACGCTTCAAAACCCACGAGGCAAAGCACTTTTCTTTAATAGAATTGTTAACATTTGGAATAAGCTTCCTTCAGAAATTGTAAACAGTACTTCTATTGCATCATTCAAAATAAAAATTCATAAATATTTAAAAGATAATCGCAACAAGCTCTCTTCTTGTTCGAATAATTAAACATGGTATTATTATTAGAATTATTTTGTGTCTGTTTTTCTTAAAGTTCATCGTAGGGTGAACAGTAGAATCTCCTTTCATTCTTTCCTGTGAAAATTCCATGTCAGTTTTTCCATATTGCATGGTACTTTTTCAAACTATTTTTCATGCCAGCTAAAGCTGGAGGAAGTGGTGGGTGGGGAGGAGCCTTCTCCTGTACTGTCCTGTCTCTCTTCTCTGTAGCTAGTTAGAAATAGTTACCAAACAGCCTCGAAAGGAGCAAGAGGTCTGTTGCTGTTTGGCTTTCCGTTGTATTGCTCCTCCTCCTCCTCCTCCTCCTCCTCCTCCTCCTCCTCCTCCTCCTCCTCCTCCTCCTCCTCCTTTTAGCTCCCGTCATTATATTTCACATTATAGTTCTCATCTTTTTCTTTTTCTTTTTCCTTCTTTTCCTTTTTCTCTTTCTTTTAACCCAAGTCATTATCCTTCGAACTTGCATTATCTTTTTTTCTTCTTTTCCTCCTCCTCCTCCTCCTCCTCCTCCTCCTCCTCCTGTGCAGTGAGTGACCAGGAGGGAATAATGATGGCGCGGATAATTAATGTGAACCAAGCCATAACTTAGCGCATAATTGAGACCAGAATGAATAGCAGTCATATATTGAAAATGACCTTAATACGTGGTAGAACTTTTATCGTTTTCTTCACTTTAGAATTATCGCACACACACACACACACACACACACACACACACACACACACACACACACACACACACACACACACACACACACACACACACACACACACACACACACACACACACACACACACACCACTACAAAGGATGAGTCTCACATAAACGTTCTCCTTTCATGATTTATTTTTCTTCTGTCTCTTCTCTCTCTCTCTCTCTCTCTCTCTCTCTCTCTCTCTCTCTCTCTCTCTCTCTCTCTCTCTCTCTCTCTCTCTCTCTCTCTCTCTCTCTCTCTCTCTCTCTCTCTCTCTCTCTCTCTCTCTCTCTCTCTCTCTCTCTCTCTCTCAAGGTTCTGGGCAAAGGAGGAAAAAGGAAAAAGAAAAGGGTTTGTGTGGGAAATTTCTCTTGAATTCCTTATTTTTCTTTCCTTTTTGCTCTCTCTCTCTCTCTCTCTCTCTCTCTCTCTGTGTGTGTGTGTGTGTGTGTGTGTGTGTGTGTGTGTGTGTGTGTGTGTGTGTGTGTCTCTCTTGTATTATATTTCCTTTTCCTTTGTAGTGTCGGATTTTTACTTGTGTTGTTTGTTTTTCCTTTTTTTTCTCTTATGG
>NC_059284.1:1572445-1577445 GCF_017591435.1 Portunus trituberculatus
CGTGCATCCAAAATGTCACCAAACCCTTAAGCAGAGAGAGAGAGAGAGAGAGAGAGAGAGAGAGAGAGAGAGAGAGAGAGAGAGAGAGAGAGAGAGAGAGAGAGAGAGAGAGAGAGAGAGAGAGAGAGAGAGAGAGAGAGAGAGAGAGAGAGAGAGAGAGAGATACAAGAGAGAGAGAGAGAGAGAGAGAGAGAGAGAGAGAGAGAGAGAGAGAGAGAGAGAGAGAGAGAGAGAGAGAGAGAGAGAGAGAGAGAGAGAGAGAGAGAGAGAGAGAGAGAGAGAGAGAGAGAGAGAGAGAGAGAGAGAGAGAGAGAGAGAGAGAGAGAGAGAGAGAGAGAGAGAGAGAGAGAGAGCTAAAAAAGAGTAACGGAACAAGAGAGAGAGAGAGAGAGAAGAGAGAGAGAGAGAGAGAGAGAGAGAGAGAGAGAGAGAGAGAGAGAGAGAGAGAGAGAGAGAGAGAGAGAGTCAATCACCATGTAGAACCAATCACTCAAAAGAAAAACGGATTTTACTCCCATAAGAAAATGAGGAAGGAAAGAAAGATAGGAGGGAAAGAGAGAGAGAGAGAAAAAAAAAAGAATTAATCAGGACTTCTGGTATTGGCTTCAGGAAATAATGGAGCCACGCTAATTAAGAGGCTGTGGACACGTGATGATAATGGACCTAATGGCTGCCAACCACTGAACGAGCAACTTAACGAGGTACTCTCCTAATTGGCTCATCTGATTAACCATTCGAGGCGTGATTGGCAGTGGGCAGTTAAGTGGTAATGGTGATTGGCTCGTCATATTGCGTCCTAATGGTGCTGGTGCTTGGTGAGGAGAGGTGAAGTGAGGTTAGGATAGGTTAGCTTTGGGTGACGTTAGGTTAGTTTAAGTTAAGTTAAGTGAGGTTACTGGGTAGGGAAGGTTAGGTTTGGTTAGGTGGTTAGGTTTGGGTGAGGTTAGGTTAGGTTAGGTTTAGTGAGGTACATTACTTTGATAAAGGTGAGAGTAAACTGCTGCTACTGCTCCTAATAATAGTAATAATAATAATAATAATAATAATAATAATAATAATAATGATAATATTAATAATAATACTGTAGACAGTCGGATATATGTAGAAGCATAGATATATTGAGAGAGAGAGAGAGAGAGAGAGAGAGAGAGAGAGAGAGAGAGAGAG
The DNA here is from genome assembly GCF_017591435.1 of Portunus trituberculatus. NCBI lineage: Eukaryota > Metazoa > Arthropoda > Malacostraca > Decapoda > Portunidae > Portunus > Portunus trituberculatus. The sequence continues at coordinate 1,573,613 of NC_059284.1, forward strand.
AGAGAGAGAGCAACTTGTTGAGAGATGCCTTTTTCAACTGAGCAACTTTACTGTTCAGCAAACTTACCTCACTTTCCTCCATTATGTCCAGGAGGAGGAGGAGGAGGAGGAGGAGGAGGAGGAGGAAGAAGAAGAGAGGAGGAGGAGGAAGAGGAGAGGAGGAGGAAGAAAAAGTAACGGGACGATGAAAAGAGCATTAAGGGTCTAAAAAATAAGGAGGAGTTAGGAGAATAGGGGAAGGATGAGAAAGAAGATTAGAAGGAGGAGGAGGAGGAGGAGGAGGAGGAGGAGGAGGAGGAAGAGGAGTTCGATGGAGAATAGTAGATAAAAAGAAATTGGTTAAGGAATATAAGGATGAGATATAGATGTAGATATTGACAGTGTGTGTGTGTGTGTGTGTGTGTGTGTGTGTGTGTGTGTGTGTGTGTGTGTGTGTGTGTGTGTGTGTGTGTGTACGTGTATGTTTGTAAGTGTGTGTGTGTGTCTGTACGTATATGTTTGTCAGTGTGTGTGTGTGTGTGTTTGTGTGTGTGTGTGTGTGTGTGTGTGTGTGTGTGTGTGTGTGTGTGTGTGTGTGTGTGTGTGTGTGTGTGTGTGTTTGTTTGTTTGTCAGTGTGTGAATTCACGTCGCGTTTCCACCTTAAAGTTTCGAATCTTGAGGAAAACTTTTTGGTACACCTCTCATATTCTCTCTCTCTCTCTCTCTCTCTCTCTCTCTGGAAAGGAAAAAATAGGGTAAAACTTTCTTCCTAGTTTGTAATATTTTTCCTTGCGAGTTATTTCCGGTTGGCGGGAAGAGACCAAGCGTTAGGGAAAAAAATAGTCGCAGGAGTGATTTTTCCCTAGATTATTTCCCTAGCACACACAGAGAGAGAGAGAGAGAGAGAGAGAGAGAGAGAGAGAGAGAGAGAGAGAGAGAGAGATTGGAAGACTAGTTAAATAAAGGGAGTTTGGATTGATATTCTCTCTGTCTCTGTCTCTCTCTCTCTCTCTCTCTCTCTCTCTCTCTCTCTCTCTCTCTGTCTGACAGCTACCTTTCACCCCTTCTACTCTCTCTTCCCCCTTCCTTTCCTTTCTCTTCTCTCTCTCTCTCTCTCTCTCTCTCTCTCTCTCTCTCTCTCTCTCTCTCTCTCTCTCTCTCTCTCTCTCTCTTGTTTCATCCTTCCTCTCCTAACTCCCTTAACCATGACACCTACAGTCCACCTCCCTCTTCCCTCCCTCTCCCTCTCTCTTTCCTCTCCTCTATTCCTCTCCTCTCTCTCTCCTCTCCTCTCCTCTCCTCTCCTCTCCCTCTCCCTCTCCGTCTCCCTCCCCCTGACAGCACCACAACGTTGCCAGCTAGCCAGCCACCTAGCCAGATAGAATCGTGCCCAGCCAGATAGATAAATGGAGAGATAGAATGATAGGCAGATAGATAGAGTGGTGGGTAGATTTACAGGTAGGTGAACAGCTAATAGTAGGTATGGATAGGTAGATAGATAAAGGGAGGTTGGAGGATAGGTAGGTCTGTTAATAAGTTGATATTTTATTAGATATATAAGTGTTTAGAGAGAGAGAGAGAGAGAGAGAGAGAGAGAGAGAGAGAGAGAGAGAGAGAGAGAGAGAGAGAGAGAGAGAGAATTAAATTAACGCTAGAATAGATGGATAGGTGAATTTATAAGCTGATAGGTAGACAAACCGATAAATAGACTGATAACTCAAAAAATACTCAGACAGCCATTCACACACACACACACACACACACACACACACACACACACACAGATGAGGAAAAACAGCCAGTTAGTATGTGTGTGTGTGTGTGTGTGTGTGTGTGTGTGTGTGCGGAGATGAGAAGGAAGAGGAGGAGGAAGAGGAGACCGAGGAGGAGAAGGTACAAGAGGAGGATAAGGGATAGGAGAGGGAGGGGGGAGGAATGAAGGAGGCAGTGGGGAGTTAGTAGGTGACGAGGTGAGGGGGGGGTACACTGGGCAAGGGGGCTTTTGAGGGGTTAGGGGTTGAGGGGTTCCGGAGGTTGGGGGGGCAGTGTGGCAGGGTTAGTTGAGCAGCTCAGCCTTCTCAGCCTCAGTTGGCCTCTGGCTCTTGCCGCGAGCGGAGGTGTGTGTAGTTTTGCTCTGTAAGTGGTATTAGTATCCTTGTGGCCTCCTCTCTCTCTCTCTCTCTCTCTCTCTCTCTCTCTTGTTTGGAGATCTGTGCTTATTTCTTTTTTTTTCTTTACTTCATATCTTTTGCCCCTGTATCTTTTTATTCTTTTTATTATCTCTCTCTCTCTCTCTCTCTCTCTCTCTCTCGTGGAAAAATTTCTACTTGCTTTTTATTTACACCATCTCTTTGCCGTCTTTTATCATTTTATTACTCTCTCTCTCTCTCTCTCTCTCTCTCTCTCTCTCTCTCTCTCTCTCTCTCTCTCTCTCGTGGTTTATTCCAATAGTTTGTGTTGTGTGTTTCCTTCCGTGGTTTCTTATTTTCTCTCCTCAATCTTTCCTTTCATTCAGATTTTTCTTTTTTTCGTCTTTCCTTCGTTCTTTGTATTCTTTCCTTCTTCTCTTCTGTCCCTTTCTTCTGTCATTCCTTTATCTTCTTATTCTCTTTCTTCTTTCCTTTCGTCTCTTATTCTCTTTATTCTTTCTTTTCTTAGCTTTCTTTCTTTTTCTTATCTTCCTTCCCTCCCATCCTTCCCTCCTCTCTTTCTTTCCTTCCTTCCTTCCTTCCTTCCTTCACTCTCATTTCGCTTTCCCTCCCTCCTTACTACTTTTCTTCCTTCCTTCCCTCAAGTTTGCCTCCGAAAAGACCGATTTTGTAAGATTTCAAGAAGCATTTTTTTTTTCTTCGTCGTGAGTTTTACGGCGAGTGGAAGTGATGTGAAGAATAAAGAGAAGGAGAAAGACGATAAAGACGACGAAGAACAGTGGAAGAGTGATCGGGCGAGGAAATAAAGGCCGATAAAACATCGGTGTGAGAAAAATGCACTAACTGGCTTTATCGACCGGGAAAAAAAGGTGAGAAACTGAAAAAAAAAAAATCGAAAGAAGAAGAAGAAACGAAAAGAAAAAAGTACGCAAATTAACTGGATAAATCAAGAAATGAAAGACTGATAAAAACACACAAAAAAAAAAACAGAAACACGAGAGAAAAGGAGAAAAAAATGACAAAAATGACAATAAAAACTAAGAAACGAACTCTGTGAATGTGAAATCTCATCGAAAAATCGAAGAAAAATTTTAATTCACGAAAGGACAAATAGAAAATGAAACTCACGAAGGAAGAAATAACAGGAAACAATAGAGAAAAGACTCGCCTGTATTCTCGTGTGATTAGGTGCAGGTGGCGACAGGTGTACAAGGGAAGGGAAAGCCCCAGGTGACTTAGGATTATTGGAGGGACGCAGGTGGAGGGAGGAAAGTGTGCTGGAGGTAAATTAGGGAGGAAACGAGAGGAGGAGGAGGAGGAGGAGGAGGAGGAGGAGGAGGAGAGGTGATGGCAGAAGTAGAAGTTGGTTGAAAAAAATAATGAAAATGGTACGGAAGGCAAATATGAGAGAGAGAGAGAGAGAGAGAGAGAGAGAGAGAGAGAGAGAGAGAGAGAGAGAGAGAGAGAGAGATTGCTGTTCAGGTTTTGGTTAGAAATTAATATAGTATGGGAGAAGCACATGATGAGAGAGAGAGAGAGAGAGAGAGAGAGAGAGAGAGAGAGAGAGAGAGCGGGAGTCTGTGATTGTAGTCTGAGTCGATTGAAAAATAATGAAAATTGTAGGGAGGGCAAATATGATTGAGAGAGAGAGAGAGAGAGAGAGAGAGAGAGAGAGAGAGAGAATGAAATGTGAGAAAAAATAC
>NC_059284.1:1587445-1592445 GCF_017591435.1 Portunus trituberculatus
GTCGAGATATATATATATATATATATATATATATATATATATATATATATATATATATTTTTTAGCTTCATGAGTGTTTTAGGAACATTTCTGGGCTGTAATAGTGTTTTAAGGTGTTTGTGCGATGTTTTGAGATGTAGATTAGGTTGGGTTAGGTTGAGTTAGGTTAGATTAAGTTAGATTAGGTCAGGAGTGTTTCTAAAGTTTTTGTGAAGTTCAACGGTTTTTTTTTTATGTAAGTGTATTTTTTTCTATTTTTTGGAAATAAGGGCGCTTTTTAAGGGTATTTTAAGGGTATGGAATTGGTCCTGAGTGCTCTTGGCATGTGTGAGTGATGTTTTTACAGTACAAGATTTTTTTGAATGCCTTGGGATGCTTTTAGGGATATTTCTCAAGTGTAGTGTGTTTTTAGGGAAGGTTTGTGACGTTTTAGGATATTTTGCAATGGTTTTTCTTGTCTTACATGGAGAAACTTACATGGAGAAACTGTTATATATATATATATATATATATATATATATATATATATATATATATATATATATATATATATATATATATATATATCATTTATTTATTTTTATTTATTTATCTATTTTTTTTTTTTTGTTAGGGGGAGGGCGATGTTTTGAAGACTTTTAAGATTTGAAGGGAACTTTTAAGAACGTTTTTAAATGTTCTATATAATGTATTACAATGTTTTTGGAGATAAATGTTAGTGTTTGGTGGTTCAAGGGTGTTATTAGTGATGATCGCGTTCCTCTTTATGTCAAAATATCTTTTATGGGCGTTTTGAAAAATATTATATGATGCTTTACAATATTTTTTGGGAGATAAATGATAGTGTTCGGTGTTTCCAAGGGTATTATTAACCCCGTCAGTGCTGGGACGCATTTTTATCTCGAGTTTTGTGTACGATTAGACGATTTTATTGACATCAGGAGGGATCTATGGAGGTCAGAAGATTAATGGGCGGAGTCTTCACTATTTTAATCCCCACACAAGTTTCTGAATCAGTTTTAGATCACCAAATAGTAAGCAGAATGAACAGGGAAACGCGTCATGGTACGGGAGGGGTTAATGGTGAACGCGATGCTCCTTATGATGAATGTGGCGCGACATCCGTGTGACATACAAGAGCTGAGTTTGTTTTGTGATGAGATGTGGCGAGGGGGACTCTGGTGAAAATGTTGTAGCCTTCTCCTACCTCCTTTTTAATTATTATTATTTGAAGTGGTGCGAGACGTTGGTGACTCAGGAAGGCATGGAGTGGTTGGCATTCGAAATATGTGTTAGCGAAGTGTGATGTTTTCTTATTTTTCTTTCCTTTTTTGGGGTAAATTTTTGGTAGATTGTTATGAAATGAAAATGTGGAATGTAGTGTGTGTGTGTGTGTGTTTTTTTTTGAATGCGATTAACTTGGGTTAGGTTTAGTTACGTTAGGTTAGGTTAGAATAGCTTAGTTTTGGTTTGATTAGATTAAGTTAGGTTTAAGTTCATATAGGGTTAGTGTAAGTTAGTTTAGGTTGGGTTGGGTTAGGTTAAGTTCAAGTTAATACAGTTAGTTTCAGTTTGGTTAGGTTAGGTTCAAGTTAATATAGGGTTAGTGCAAGTTAGATTCAGGTGGTTTAGATTTCCTGGTGTCAGAATGTGGTGCAGGTTTTCGTGGTGAACGTGGTGCAGTTGTTGTTTATTTATTAATTTATATATTCATTCATGCATTCTCTCATTTATATTCTCTATTTATTCATTTATTCATTCTTTTTTTGAGGGGAAGGTGAGGTGAGTCTTTCATTCATTCGTTCATTTTTGTTTCTTTATTATCAAGTTATTTTTTTCTGTGGTGTGAGACGGTTGTGTGTTAGTTCACGTGTTTGTTTATTCTAGTCAGTTAGTCAAGAAAGGTCAATTATTTTATAACTTTTATATATCCTACTATTTATTTATTTATTTATTTATTTGTTTACTTACATTTGAGAGAATAACATTAATGGCACCATTTTTTGTGGCTGTGGTGGTTTGTGGAGATGCTGACAGTGGTGGTGGTGGTGGTGGTGGTTTTGGTGGTGAAGGTAGTGGTGGGCGTGTTTGCGTTGGAATGTGTGGGCGTTGACGTGGAATGTTGTGAGGTCCCGGGCTGGCTTCCTTCCTCTGGGCCGAGAAGGGAGACCAGGGAGGGAGAAGGAAAGGAAAGAGGGGAAAAGAGAGGAAGGAGAGAATTGTTCCCCCCATTTCAAGACAGATTTACTGAATAAGAAATTAAGTGAATGAGAAGGAGGGAAGAAGATGGGAAGGAATAAGAGAGAAGAGGATAAAGGAACGGATGAAGTGAGTGGAAGGAAGAGGAAGGATAAGAAGAGAAGACAAAGTGAAAGAATGAGGAAGAAAAAAAAAGAAAAGGAAAAAGAGATTGAAGAAGATGAATGAATGAGATGAAGTAAGGATAATATGAAACGAAGAAGGAAAAATACGAATGGGGAACGAAGAAGAGAGAAAAGGAAAAATGACGAAGAGGATGAAGGGAGAGATAAACCAAAAGAGTGTGGAAAGAGGAAGAAGAGGAAGAAGAAACAAGGAGACCAAGAAATAGCAAGAAAGGGGAAAAAGAGACGAAAGAAGAAGAATCAAGAAAAGATGGAAGATGAATAAGGAAGAGGGACAGGAGAAGCAGTAGGAAAAAAGCAAGGAAGATTTAAGAGAAGGAGAAAGAGGAAACAGAGAGAAGAGAGGAAAAAGCGAAAAAAAAGAGAATGAGAAAGCGGAAGAGAGAGAAAGAAAAAGAAAGCAGGACAAAAGAAGAAGCAGGAGGAGGAGGAGGAGGAGGAGGAGGAAGAAGAGGAGGAGGAGTTGGGAGAAGAAATATTTCAGGAGATATGAGAAAAGAAACAAATAACGTAATAAATGATAACTGCAAAGAAGGAAGGAAGGAAGAATAGAAGAGAGAATATGTAAAAGAGAAGGTAAGAGAAAGTGACAAAATTAGTAATGCAAATAAAAGTTTAAAAAAATGTGTAAAAGTTCATCTTGAGAGAGAGAGAGAGAGAGAGAGAGAGAGAGAGAGAGAGAGAGAGAGAGAGAGAGAGAGAGAGAGAGAGGCAAATTGAGAAAAATCTATCTTTTCTTAACAGCTGTCTCCTCCTCTTCCTCCTCCTCCTCCTCCTCCTCCTCCTCGAGAAGACTATGAAGATGACAGTTTGTATAGCGCTTCTTGTTATTGTCTGTCTGTCTGTCTGTTCGTCTCTTTGTTATTGTGTCAGCGCTGTGTTTCACTTCCGTCTGTCTGCGTGAATGTATGTAGGTATGTATGTATGTATGTCATGGGGCTTCAGTATACAGGAGGTGCGTGACGATGATAGCTAAGCATCGTTAATGACACACACACAAACTCACTCGCCACTCATCCATAGTAAGTAGTTCAGAAATTCCTTGGTAGATGTCACTCCAGCCGCCACACAGACCACCAGCGGTTACTTTTCTTCTCTCATTGCGTTGTTTTCACCTTCTGATTCGCCCTCTTCTCGCTGTCCCACCTCTCCTGATATTGTAATGCACCATTCTCCATAAACTGTTAAGCTGTGAAACGGTGAACTAACATAGTAAACTGGATGAGTAACCACAACATAGACTGCTGACCTAACCTAACCTAACTAACCTAACCTAACCTTGAAGTACTCTAGCCTAACCCAACCTAACCCAAATCAAACCAACCCAACCTAACTAAATCTAAACCAACCCAACCTAATCTAACCCAAATCTTACCTAATCTAACCCAACCCAACCTAACCTAACCTAACTTAACCTAACCTAACCTAACTAAACCTAACCCAACCCAACCCAACCCAACCTAACGTAACCAAACTTTCAACACTAATCCACTTCACCACGTAAACCTCTGAGGAGAGACTTAATACCACACAACAGTTTACTCAGTCTAATGCGCGGCCAAGGCGAAGTACAGCCTGTGTGTGTGTGTGTGTGTGTGTGTGTGTGTGTGTGTGTGTGTGTGTGTGTGTGTGTCGTGAAATTTTGCTTCATATAGAGTGGCTAGGGTCCATTCCGTCCTTCTATCTATCGCCTGTCTTTCTATTGATCTATTTTATGGGAATTTACATAATGTCTTTGCATGTACATAAATTTCCTTCAGTCTCTCTCTCTCTCTCTCTCTCTCTCTCTCTCTCTCTCTCTCTCTCTCTCTCTCGGGGCCGTCTGTCTTCATTCTGCACGTTAATCTGGTGAGTAAGTTTTGTATTACCATATGTACTAATTCACTTTGCTAATTGTGACACAACGGTAGTCTGAGAGAGAGAGAGAGAGAGAGAGAGAGAGAGAGAGAGAGAGAGAGAGAGAGAGAGAGAGACAAATAGATGAAAATACAGAAACACATACCTACCCACCCACCCACACACACACACACACGTGGATAGACAGATCGGTAGACAGAGATACAGACAGACAGACATGAACAAAGCATTCACTAGACAGAGACAGATTGACGCAGAAAGTAACCAGCATAAAAACACACTCACTTAATGACCAACAGAAACCGGCGAGAGAGAGAGAGAGAGAGAGAGAGAGAGAGAGAGAGAGAGAGAGAGAGGGAGGAGGAGAGTGCTTACATGAATCTCTCTCTCTCTCTCTCTCTCTCTCTCTCTCTCTCTCTCTCTCATTTTCTAATTAAACCCGTTTTTTTTGTGGTGGAATGAGGTCATTAATGGAGTGACTTTTGTTTTTTTTATTTTTTCATTATCGAGGAAAAGTTGCGTCTGTGGAAATCAATCTTTTGTTTCTTTTGTGTTGTGTGTTTTGCTCTTTGCTCGTGGTGGTGGTGGTGGTGGTGGTGGTGGTGGTGGTGGTGGTGGTGGTGTGTGGTGGTGGTGGTGGTAGTAGTAGTGTAGTGGTAGTAGTGGTGGTGTAGTGGTAGTAGTAGTAGTAGCAGCAGTGGTAGTAGCAGTAGTAGTAGCAGTGGTGGTGGTAGTGGTGAGTAGTGTGTGGTGGTAGTA
>NC_059284.1:1602445-1607445 GCF_017591435.1 Portunus trituberculatus
TTAAAGAAAAAAAAATAAGTAGCAAAAAAGATCAAGAAAAGGAGGATATGATGATGATCCAGAGAAGCAGGCAGACGAAGTGAAAAAAAGGAATTATTAACATATATACAAGAAAGGAAAAGAAAGCGTTACTGAGGGAAAGAGTTAGAGGAGGAAGAAGGACAAGAGGATTTAATGTTGAATAAGGAAGGGGAAAAGCACATTAGGTTAGAAGCAATAGGAAACAAACAAGGAAATCAAATAAGAATGAGGGGAAGGGTTAGGAAGTGGAAGAAAAAAAGGGAAGGAGGAGGAAAATATGGAAAAATGGATTAAAGAGAGGAAGAGGAAGAGGAAGAGGAGGAAGAGGGAGGAGGATGAATTTTTTGTCTCCTGTTCTCATAACCGTGAACAATGAAAGTGTTATCTGTAAAGTTTTGATTACCGTCAGATGTGAAGGCAGGTGTGTGTGTGTGTGTGTGTGTGTGTGTTCCAGGTGAGAATTGTTGTGCCAGGTGTTAATTAGTGTGTCAGGTGTTAGCTATTGTGCCATTTGTTGATTTCTATGCCAGGTATTAATTATTGTGACTGGTGTTAAGCCTGTGACGGCCCCTCGGTGCACTTTTCCCTAATAACCAACCACTCTGAGACATCTTTACTTGTTCTGCAGCGACATACAATCTTTGAACAGCGAAAAAATTGAGAAATATTAGTTTTTTTCATCGCTATTTTAACTTGTAGATGCTTATGAAAGATTCCCGCGTTGCTTGTGGTGCTGGTACGTACTTGTTTGGTGTCTCAGGGAGAGGGTTAATTACTGTGCCAGGTGATAATTAAGCTGTCACGTGTGAGCTGTTGAGTCACGTTTGGACTGTTGAGTTAGGTGCTGGCTAAAGAACTCCTTTACTCGTAATGATACTTACTATTTCACGCAGGTAGGTGGTCACAATTCTGCTGAACGACTGTGAAGCTACAATATGCGTGACTAAATATTCAACTAACTTTTTTTTTAGTATCATTCAAAACTGTAATAAAAATTTGGACAAGCTAAACTGAGAAGATACGACAGTTAGATTAGTTAGAGTATGAACGCGTATATATAATTAGCACCAGTAAAGAGACACCAGTAAGGAGAGAGACAGAAAGAGGATATAAGGTGGAGTGACAGATGACTAGAGTGGACTCAAGAGAGAGGGTGTAAATGCATATAATTAGCACGTGTATGTATCAGGACATCACTAAAGGTACTAAAGGTCACTAAATCTAGGGGAGGAGTGGTAACATGTGCGCAGTTGCATCTACACACGTCACCAGAAATTCAGGTGAAAAATACGATGAAACATTAAAACCTACGTATTTGTGGTATGCGTTCTGAGTCTCCCCGTGGTGCAGCACATCGGTGTGGGGATGGGCAGAAATAGGAACTCATGGTAAACAGGTTAAGGTGGGATGAGAAATAACGCGTTCAAGCTTGATGGTGTAACAGCTCTCCGGTACATGCAAGACTACCCAGTATCACTCCATCAAGACTACAATATTGTGATTTACGGTGCATGCAAGACTTCCCAGTATAATATCACCCCATCAAGACTACAATATTGTGATATACAGTGTACGATGCATTGCTTTCCTGCAGATCATTATGGTGAAGGCTGGAATTTTTGGGGCGGGTGTGGCCGTTCACCAAGCTTGGCTATTATTCCATTTTTAGTTGATTATTTATTCATTTCTATTTTGTTTTATTTTATTCAATTTTACTTTTTATTTTTCATACTTATTCATTTATCTATATATATTTTATTTTTAACACATTCATTCCTTGACACACGCATCCTTCATACAGGCTTCCTATTCCTATCACAAAGGTTAGAATGCTTTGATCTGTGCTCCGTGTTGTATTGATTCCATGCTTCGAACCTACACTCGAAGTCTACGTTAGAGTTTCCCGTTTTAGCGACGTGAATCATTGAACAGCGCTGAAGTGATGCATGGAATCTTTATAGCATCTACATGAGAAGTAAAAAAAGTAGACTTTACAATGTCTGGGTGATTTAAAGACTGGAGGTGCCTGTGAACAAGTAAATATGCTCCAGAGTGATAAGTAATTAAGAAAGGTGTATCAGGAAGCAGTCAAAGAGTTACGCCTTTCACTGTTGTTTGATTTGTTTCTTTAATCACATAATACTCTAAAGCATTCGTCATTTTTTCTACCGCCATCTCTGAACATGATACTGGCTGGGCATTGCATAAACTACTCTTTTTTTTTAATAGCCTTCTATACGTACATTGCCTTCAGTGTTATCAGTAGCCTCATGTCACAGTGAAGCACTCAGACAAGGACGGTTCATTGCAGCAGTGCTCTTCATCCTCTTTTGAAATTTTTATTACAGTCCAGTTTGAATTTATATACTTCCCTCATTACCTTGAACGTCTACTGTACTGTATCTTTATATATGGACCGCCGAGGTACAGTGGAACCATGCGTGTTTTGGGGTCCGAGGGGTCTCCAAGCTCACGGGTTCGAATCTTGTCCACGGTCCGAGTGCAGGTTGGGCTTCCTGACTCGGGGCAACGGTTTCCTAGCGAGTGGGCTTTGAGATAGGAGGTACCACAAACAGTATCCTCTTTAGCCCATAAATTCCCGTGAAAAGCCCACATGGTGTAAATAAATAAAAAAAAAAAAACTGATGTGGACACTGACGCACACACACACACACACACACACACACACACACACACACACACACACACACACTTCCTTGCCTCCAGAAACTCGCGCATCTCATTTCATTTGTTATAGTTTTTCCTATAATTTTTTTTCGGTGTCTGTAACCACGTGAGGTATTTGTTTCTGATCTATTTTCCTGTGCAGCTTCTGGCGGAGAGGGAGGCTTCTTTCTCCTTTGCTGTTCTTTGCTTCCACCATCATCGTAGTAGTTTTAGTCAAGTCACCTCCTGAGGACCGCAAGGCCTGTTGTAGCTTGTTTTTCAATGTAACTCGATGTAACATTACTTTTGGTTTATTGTTCACATATCTATGTATAATGTGTCGAGGCACTGAACAAGAGCTTGTGTCCCAGTTTTGAGTCCCGACCCGTACTTTGAGTAAACCTACACTCCACTCCACTCTGGGTGAGACTAAATAATGCTACTGTCTACTTAGTGAATCCTGGAGACGAAGATATCCTGACTCCTGCAGTGCACACATGACGCACTGCTCTTGATGAGTCAATTATGGTGGTGATTAAGTGGTTACATTAGCCATAGATCAGTCAGGCCTCTCTTGATTGCCAATTAGGTCTAAGATTACAAAGTTACATTGTAGAATCTCTCTCTCTCTCTCTCTCTCTCTCTCTCTCTCTCTCTCTCTCTCTCTCTCTCTCTCTCTCTCTCTCTCTCTGGTAAGACAATTATTTTCACGCCCAGGTAAGAAGATTTAAGGATTGACATCTTAATGAGAAACGGTCCTTTTCTTACCCCTTAGGTGGAAGAGGAGGAGGAGGAAGAAAGGAAGAGGAGGAGGAGGAGGAGGAGGAGGAGGAGGAGGAGGAGGAAAAAGGAGAAAAGGAGGACTAAGAGGAATATATAATTTTTTGAGAGAAAGGAAACTACAAAATTAATGATAAGTGTACATAAGGATTCTCTCTCTCTCTCTCTCTCTCTCTCTCTCTCTCTCTCTCTCTCTCTCTCTCTCTCTCTCTCTCTCTCTCTCTCTCTCTCTCTCTCTCATCTGTTACTTTCCATCTCTTCTCCGTTTATTTAATTTTCTCTTCCTTCTTTTCTTGATTTCTTTAGTCTTCCTCCTTTCCTCGACATTTCTCTCTTTTCTCCATTTCCTTTCTTCTTCCTTATCTTACCCTTCTTTCCCTTCTTCCTTGTTCTCTCGCCACCTCTCTCTCCTCCTCTCTCTCTCTCTCTTCTCCCTTTATTCCACTCCCATTTTTCTCCCCTCAATTTGTCTTTTAATTTCCTTGCTCTATATTTTCACCACGCATCTTACCTCCCTCATTCTTCTTTTTTTTTTTTTTTTGTCCTTATTTTTGCCTCATTTCCAAACTCCCTCCCTCTCCCTCTCCCTCCTTCCCTCTCCCTCCCATCCCTCTCCCTCCCTTCCTTTTCCTCTCTCATTCTCTCCCACGGAACATTAACTCTGGGCTCTTAAGAGGTATAGTCATCTGTTTTGGTGATGTCACACACTCTTAGGTGATGTCACTTGAAGATTGTGACGTCACACACACACACACACACACACACACACACACAGAGAGAGAGAGAGAGAGAGAGAGAGAGAGAGAGAGAGAGAGAGAGAGAGAGAGAGAGAGAGAGAGAGAGAGAGAGAGATTAAAAACTTTGTATGATAATTATAAAGTTATGATTAATTGTTCTATGAAATGCCTTGAAAGTTTTATTATTATTGTTGTTATTATTATTATTATTATTATTATTATTATTATTATTATTATTATTATTATTATTATTATTATTTTTTCTTTTTTCTTCTTTTTCTTCTTCTTCTTCTTCTTCTTCTTCTTCTTATCATTATTATTATTATTATTATTATTATTATTATTATTATTATTATTATTATTATTATTATTAAAATTATCATTATTATTTTCATTATAATTATTTTGTTATAAAGGAAAGTAATGAATTTTCAGTGTAAGGAGAGAGAGAGAGAGAGAGAGAGAGAGAGAGAGAGAGAGAGAGAGAGAGAGAGAGAGGAATATTGCGAGGAATTCTGGCAAGAAGACGTGCATGATGATGTCAACGTCAGGGGTGAGGGGTGAGGGAGAGGGAGGAGAGAGTGGGAGGGGAGAGAGCAGGAGGTAGTGGTAGGGGGTGAGAGGGGGGGGCTTTCGTACCTCTTGTTTCCGTGGCGGTTTTGGCAACGGTGGTGAAAATAATTGTGGTAGTAGTGGTAGTGGTAGTAGTAGTGGCGGTGGTGGTGGTGGTGGTGATGATAGTAGTAATAGTAATAGTAGAAGAGATTAGTTTGAGGTGGTGATGGTGGTGTTTGG
>NC_059284.1:1619945-1622445 GCF_017591435.1 Portunus trituberculatus
CGCTCATTCAGGTGCCTTCACGCTCATTCAGGGACTCTACCGCTCATTCAGGGGCCTTCACGCTCATTCAGGGACTCTAACGCTCATTTAGGGGCCTTCACGCTCATTCAGGGGCCTTCACGCTCATTCAGGGACTCTAACGCTCATTCAGGGACTCTAACGCTCATCCAGGGCCTTCACGCTCATTCAGGGACTCTAACGCTCATTCAGGGACTCTAACGCTCATCCAGGGGCCTTCACGCTCATTCAGGGACTCTAACGCTCATTCAGGGACTCTAACGCTCATCCAGGGGCCTTCACGCTCATTCAGGGACTCTAACGCTCATTCAAGGGCCTTCACGCTCATTCAGGGACTCTAACGCTCATTCAGGGGCCTTTACGCTCATTCAGGGACTCTAACGCTCATCCAGGGGCCTTCACGCTCATTCAGGGACTCTAACGCTCATACATGGGCCTTTACGCTCATTCAAGGGTCTTCATGCTCATTCAGGGACTCTAACGTTCATTCAGGGGCCTTTACGCTCATTCAGGGACTAACGCTCATTCAGGGGCCTTCACGCTCATTCAGGGCCTTCACGCTCATTCAGGGGCCTTCACGCTCATTCAGGAGCCTTCACGCTCATTCAGGGGCCTTCACGCTCATTCAGGGCCTTCACGCTCATTCAGGAGCCTTCACGCTCATTCAGGAGCCTTCACGCTCATTCAGGGCCTTCACGCTCATTCAGGGGCCTTCACGCTCCTTCAGGGTCCTTAGGCGTCCTCAAAGATCTGTACGTGGTTACTCAGGGTTTACTTCACTTTTCTTGGACTCTCCATGCTCACTCTAGGGCCATTATGCTCACTCCTAGGCTTTCACGCTCGCCGATCAGTCTTTACGCTCACTAATCAGGGTTCACACTGAATTACTACTACTTTATTCTACCTACTACGTTTATGCTTGGGGCTGTCATGCTCACTTTAGGGCCGTCACGCTCTCTCCAGGGCCGTCACACTCTCTCAGATGTCTTCACGCTCAACTGGTGGCTATGTGTAATGAATTTATTATCATTTTCATCATTATTAATATTGTCATTATCATCGCCATCAGTATGGTAGTAGTAGTAGTAGTAGTAGTAGTAGTAGTAGTAGTAGTAGTAGCAGCAGTAGCAGTAGTAGCAGTAGTAGTGGTGGTGGTGGCAGTGGTAGCAGCAGCAGCAGCAGCAGCAGCAGCAGTAGCAGCAGTAGCAGCAGTGGTAGCAGCAGTAGTGGTAGCAGTGGTGGTAGTAGTAGCAGTAGTAGTAGTAGTAGTAGCAGCAGCAGCAGCAGCAGTAGTAGTAGTAGTAGTAGTAGTAGTAGTAGTAGTGGTGGTGGTGGTGGTGGTGGTGGAAAATTGGTTATATTTGTTGCTTTTGGTGGTGGTGGTGGTGGTGGTGGTGGTGGTGGTGGTGGTAGTGTTACTGTTATCGGTGGTGCTGTTGTTGTTGTCGTTACTGTGGTGGTGGTGGTGGTGGTATTACTAACAACAACACGCTCATGCGGTGGTTAGCCTAGGGGGACACGCTCAATAAGGGGCTGGTGGGGCGTGTGATGCCCGCTGTCAAGTAGTGGACGCGTAACGCTCAGCTTAGGGCCGCTGGGGATATTTTTGAGCTAATGGCTGCCATGATGGGGACATTTTGCCGTGTGATTGGCCCTCGTGGGGCTTAGTAAGGGTGGTATGCTCGGTGAGGGGCCCATGTATCGTCACGGGCCTCAGTTAATGGGTGATATCCTCGCTATAGGGCCCTGTGCGTGTCACTCTCCTTCATTCATCCGCATTTATTCTTCTTTACGTTACGCTTCTTCAAGGGAATGGTTGATAATAGCACGTTCAATCCAAACTGGCCACTAAGTTCCTCCCCGCTTGTCTCTCGGATGTGTGTGATTGGCTGGTGTTCCGGCGAGGCTGCATCTCATTGGCCGATGCTGCACTGGGAGAGACTGGTGCTTATAGTTGTAGTAGTAATAGTTGTTGTTGTTATAGATACTACTATTATTACATACACACACACACTACTTACCACTACCATTACATTACACCACCACTACCATTGTCACACACCACCACACAACCACACCATTACACATTACCACCACTACATACACCATTACCATTACACACCACACCACATTATTACCATCACCATCATTACCACACCACATCATTATTATTATCACACACACCACACCACACTACATCACCACCACCACACTACCACACTTACACATACACACTACTACACACACATTACCACACCATTACCACATTGGTTACATCACCACCACTACTACATCATCACCACCACCACCACCACCACCACCACCACCACCACCAGAGCCAACGGGTAAAAACAGGAAACCAACGACATGTGGAAAATAAATGAAACGCCTGCCACGAATCGCCAACTAATCCACCTGTAGTAGTAGTAGTAGTAGTAGCAGCAGCAGCAGCAGCAGTAGCAGCAGCAGTAGCAGCAGTAGC
>NC_059284.1:1632445-1649945 GCF_017591435.1 Portunus trituberculatus
TTTATGGTACACCTGAGCACACCACCTGCCCGCCACCTGCACCATCTTCCTCTCCTCTCCTTCACTCTTCTCTCATTCTCACATCTCTTTCATCCAGTGACTCACCTTCGTCCCTTCCTCATCTCAGTCTCCTTTACACTAAATTCAGGCTTTATTTTATTCCTTGTCTAAAATAGTGCCTCTTACTTTTCCTTTTCTCTTCTTGCTCATTTTCTTTAGTTCAAATATTCTCTTTTTTATTGTTTATATCTCAAAATTCATTCATCTTTATTAATTTTTCTTTTCCATTACATTCAGCCTTGCCGTTCTCTTTTTTCGTTTTTGAAAATATTCTTTCTTGCTCTTTTTCTTCGTTCTTTCTCATTTTCTTTACATCAAATAGTCTCTCTTTATCCTATTCTCAAAACTCATTCTTCTTTCTTTTCACTGTTCTTTCCTCACTTCAAGAAGTCTAACACATTTTCTTCACTTGTAACACTAAAAACGAAAAAAAAAACTCACGAAACTTTTCTTAACTCTAAAAAAAACCTCACAGATCTTTATGTCATTAGAGAAAAGCTCAGAAAACTTCCCTTATCTTATATCAGGACTCACTCAGTCTTTTCTTCATCTCAAAACTCGTGAAACTCTACTTAGCTCATCTTGATTCCTTCATTTTTACTTCCTTTACCTGAAAACTTCTCCTTTATTCCTCCTTCACTTCAGAGACATTCATTCTTTATTTCTCACCTTCATTCTTTACCCTTCGCATTCTCCCTTTTCAGAAGCTCACAAATCTCTTCATTTCTCATCACTGTTGTTGTTTTTTTTGTATAGATTTCGACAAGTCAGTGTGATTGTGGTGGTGATCAAGCCCAGAATATCACGGAAGCTTAGAACGTTAGAGAAATAAAGTTCCTATGGCATGGCCTGCGTTGCCTCACCAAAACAATCCCACTCTTGTTTTTCCTTTCTCGCTTTTAAAAACTTGCCCTAATTTCTTTGTCCTCCCTCACCTCAGTGTTAGTCCCTCCTTCCACTCTTCTCCACCACAATTACTCCTCTTTACTCCTCCCCCGTCACATCAAAAACGACTCTTCTTTCTTTGCTTTTAAAACTCACACATTTTTTCGACCTTCTCTGGGAAAACTATCCCCTTTCTTTTATCTTTCTTCTCTTTCACTCTTTTAGAAAACTCTCTCTCTTTTTTCTCGCTTTGAAATTCTTTTTTCTTCTTCCTTCTTCTCTTGGAAAGACCTCTCTCTCTCTCTCTCTCTCTCTCTCTCTCTCTCTCTCTCTCTCTCTCTCTCTCTCTCTCTCTCTCTCTCTCTCTCTCTCTCTCTCTCTCATCAAAACTCTCCTGTTCTTCCTCTCTGTCCTCAGTAACTCTTCTCCCTAACCTTTTCCCTCCTCGCCTTTAATGTCCCTCACATTTCTTTTTTAGAGTCATAAGTTCCTCCTCACTCTCTCTTTTCCTCTCTCATCTCAAATTTCTACTCCTTTTCTCACCCTAGAAATTCACTCCTCACTCACTCTTCCTTTCTTGTCTCATAAACTTTCACTTTCCCACCTCTCCTCAAGACTCACTCATTCTCTTCTTTTCTCGCCTCCAAAATTGCTACAATCCTCTTTGTTTGCCTCAAAACTCTATCACTCTTTCTTCGTTCACCAGAAACAATCCCTTGCCCTTGTCTTTTCTCGCCTCAAATACTCACTCCTTTCTTTCTCACCTCAGAAACTCTACTCTTTTTCCACTCCTTAAAGAAAACTGTCTAACTTGTCTTTCTTCGTTTCAAACACCCACTCACTCTTTCTCTCTCCGTCTCCTCGATCACTCTCTCTTTAGTCTTCCTTTCTCTCTTTTCAACCCCAACAAGTTCTTTCCTTCCTTTCCTTCCCTCCTCAAGAACTGCCTAACTTGTCTTTCTTGTCTTTCTTTACTTCAAAAATCCACTCTCTCTCTCTCTCTCTCTCTCTCTCTCTCTCTCTCTCTCTCTCTCTCTCTCTCTCTCTCTCTCTCTCTCTCTCTCTCTCTCTCTCTCTCTCTCTCTCTCTCTCTCTCTCTCTCTCTCTCTCTCTCTCTCTCTCTCTCTCTCTCTCTCTCTCTCTCTCTCTCTCTCTTCTTAATCTTTCTTTTCCTCTTCTCAACCACAACACGTTCCCTCCACCAGGCGTATCTGGACCTGGTGCGGCTTTTCGAGTGGAAATCCTTCTGCATTCTTTACGAGGACAACGACGGCCTAGTGCGTCTGCAGGAGCTTCTTAAGACTCCTTCTCCTCACGAGTTTAAGGTCTCCATCCGCCAGCTGCCACACGGGAACGACTTCAGGTGAGCACAGACAGCCAGGGGAGGAAGATGACTAAGACGAGTGTGTTAGAGAAGGTGGTGGAGATAAGAAGTTCAGATGATTAATTTCAATTTTAGTGAATACTCGTAACCAGGTGAGAGAAAGATAGCTGATACAGAGAGGTGAATAAATGGTGGAGACTTGAGTTTGTTTGAGAAGGTAGAGCGAATTAAAAGTTGATAGTAGTTTTAATCTTAGTGAGTACGCGTAGCCAGGAAAGACAGGTGAACAGATGACGGAAGCTTGTGTGTGTTAGAGAAAGTAGCGAGGATTGCAAGTTCACGTGACTGTAGTTTTAAGTTTAATGAGTATAGACGTAGCCAGGTAATGTAGCCAGGTGTGAGAGACAATTGATAGACATGTAAAAAGATGAAGGAAAGTAGCCGAGATTAAAAAGTTCACTTGATTGTAGTTTTAAGTTTAGTGAGTACACGTAGCCAGGTAAGGTAGCCAGGTGAGAGAGGCACTTTATAGACATGTAAGTAGATGACTGTGTTCAAGCAAAGGGCGGAGGAAATAAGTAGAGGTGATTGTACAATTCTAGAGTCATAGTGAATCCAGCTGGATAAGTGATGGAAACGAGAATTCTTTAGTAATTGTTGTACTCTTTGTCAGACTCTTTAACACAGGACATATTATAAAGACATAGATAGACTAATAAATAAACATCAAAATAGACACAAGAGAGGTCTCCGAGTGACTTGGTGCTTGGGTGTGTTGTGTGAAACCTCTGTGATGAGACGCGTGGTTACTGAGAGGCATAGTGATCTCAGCGTGAGCTCAGGTGACGAAGGCAATTAGTGCAGGTGAGACAAGATCATTAGGGACAAACACGTGAGCTTAAAGGTGTTGCAGGTGTGGATTTACTTTTTTACTTTTTAATATTTTTTTAAAGCTGTGTTGCAGAAATAAAAAAAAAAAAATAGAATGAAGATGAACACATAAATTTTCTCTATAGATTTTTTTTTGGAAAGCTTTCATGCCGGCAAAAAAAAAAAAAAAATAAATAAATAAAAAAAAAAAAATAAAAGAGTGAATGTGAAATTTCTTTTTATGTTCATTTTTTTTTTTTTTAGTTGCGTTCCCGAGTTCAGGGAGGAAAAATCATAAAAGGGAGTTAATGTAAATTCTGCTTTTAACTTTGGGAGTGTTGGGTTAAGAGGGAATATTTGCACGGAGGCACGAACACTCAAGTTTTATTTGAAGTTGCTAACATTTGGGGTGTGTGTGTGTGTGTGTGTGTGTGTGTGTGTGTGTGTGTGTGTTTGTGTGTGTGTGTGTGTGTGTGTGTGAGTTGCAAGCTTTTTCCTCTTTCCTTCTCTAATTAGTGTTTTTTCATCATACAATCTTGCCTTTCCTTTCTGTGATTCCTGTTTCCTCATTCCATGCCCATTTCTCTTCCTCTCGCTCTCTTCACCGACTCCTTCTCTTCATTACTCTCTTGATTATTCCCTAATTAGTATTTTTTTCATTATTAATCTTTCCTTTTGTGTTTCCTGCTTCCCCATTCCTTGCTCATTTATCCTTTTCTCTTCTCTCTCAGCTCCCCTTCATTACTCTCCATTCCTTGTCGTATTTTTACTTCCCTTTCCTTCCTATCCTCAAGTTTCCCCCTCCCCTTCCTTCCCTCCAAACGCTACACTTCTCTTGTTTGCCTTCCCTCCTCCACCCTCCTCTAGCTTCTCACCTTACCAAACTCTCCCTTCCCCACGACCTCTCCACTTTCTCATTATTTCTTGGCTTTCTTTTCTTGCAGTAGTTTTGTAATAGTGTGATGTGAAGTGTTGATCCAAAGTCAGTATGGTTTTATTGATGCTGTATTGTTGTGTGTGATGTTTGTCTTCGTTTTAATTTTGAATATCTTCTGTACGGTTTTGTATTCTCTAGCCTTACACCTTCTGCCTTTTTTTTTTTTTGAGTTGTAAGGTACCAAAAAAAATTATGGACCACAAGCAAATGTTCCCTTAACTAGTGCACTGTCATACTAGGAAAATTGTATTAGTAATGTTAATCCCCATTAATTAAACTGTCTTAAGCTATTTTATTTGCTTCTGTCAGAAAATTTCTTTTGTTTTTACAATCAAAATTCTCTTTCTTTTTTTCTTCTGTCAAAATATCCTTCCTTTTTCTTCATAAAACCATTTCTTTCCTTTCTTTCAATATGTGCTAACTTTTTCTCTCATAAACTATTTTGCCTCTGATAAAGTCCTTCCTTTTTCTCAAAATCCCCTTTCTCCTTTGTTTCTGTCAAAAGCTTCTTAATTTTTCCTTCTGTCAAAATACGCTTCTTGTTTTCTTTCATAAATTATTTTGCTTCTGATAAGACACTTCTTTCTCTAAACTCTCTTTCTTCTCATACTGAAATAGCCCTTTACGTAATAAAGCTCCTTAATTCACCACACAAAAATCAACCAAAGTCTTGGAAACTACGCCTCTTATTCCTGTGAAGGCATCCCAAGACCCGGAAAATTACTCCCTAAGTAATATAACTCCCTCATTCACCTCGCTCAGACTTCCTGAAATTATGTTCCAACCAACGTGAAATCACAAGAAAATAGACCTGCGGGAGACCACTTGACCTTCGTTCTTTCACTGTTGGACACATTTTCCGATAATCACCTCGCAATTTCACTTACTGTTGCGGTCCTGTAAGCTTGAGGGTGGGGGCAAAATTCACCTCAGTAAACTCACTTTGTCACTCATTACTTGTCAATCTCCTTAGAGTTGTGGAGAGGAGAGAGAGGAGAGGGCAGGACAGGAGAGAAGAGGAAAGAAGTTAAGCAGAATAGTGGATAGACAAGTAAAGAGGGGAATGGAATAGAGAGAATAGTAGAATGGAAAGAGAGAATTAGCAACAACACTAACAACATTCTCTCTCTCTCTCTCTCTCTCTCTCTCTCTCATATGTTAACTATTCATAGCTCTGAACTTCGAAACACAACCATGAGAGTGGAAAGGTGAAGTAATGAAGCAATACAACTCATCGCAAATCCACAAGAAAAGCTAAATGAAAATATGAAATAGATGAATGAATGAATAACTTAGATTTACCTTACATAGCTCACGTGAATAATGGATAATAGTAAAACAACTCACCAGAACCAGAAACACTTCACCTAAACTCTTGACTCGCCTCACACACCCCACACGGACTGCCTGATACTGTTCTGACGACTTCTCACACTGGTCCGAACACAGTCATAGGAAATAGTGAAATAAAACAACTCAAAACCACAGACACGCCTTCAGCCTTGACAACTCCTGATTCGCCCCACACAGCACACATAGACTGCCTGAGACTGTACTGACGACCTCTTACATTGACTGGTCCAAACTCAGTCAAAGAAAATAATGAAGAAAAACAACTCAAAACCACAGACACTTCACTTAAACTTTGATAATAACTTATGATTTGCTCTATACAGCGCACATACACTGCCTGGGGCTATACAAACTACCATTCCTACTGATCTGAACACAACCATAGAAAATAATGAAATAAAACAACTCAGAACCAAACACACGTCTTCATCCTTGACAATAACTTATGATTCGCTCTACACAACATACATACACTGCCCGGGGCTATACAAACTACCTTTCCTACTGATACGAACACACACCATAGAGAATAATGAAGTAAAACAACTCACAAACACTTTCATCCTTGACAGTAACTCCTGAATCGCTTGACACAGTACAATTAGAATATCAACGACTGTTCATGTTGCACTATTGATTTCTCCACCTGCCAGAGAGCTGCTGAAGGAGGTGAGGTCCTCAGGGGAACAGAACATCATCCTCGATTGCCGCACGGAGAAGGTCGGGCTGGTGCTGAAGCAGGCGCAGCAGGTGGATATGATGTCATCTTATCATAGCTACCTTATAACCTCTATGGTGAGTACGTGTGTGTGTGTGTGTGTGTGTGTCTCTGTTTATGTGTATGTATGCGCATGTCTGTGTGTGTGTGTGTGTGTGTGTGTGTGTCTCTCTCTCTCTCTCTCTCTCTCTCTCTCTCTCTCTCTCTCTCTCTCTCTCTCTCTCTCTCTCTCTCTCTCTCTCTCTCTCTCTCGCTCGCTCTTTCCCTCCCGTCTTCTTTCTCTCAATGTTTGGTTTTCCTCTTTCCTCCAAATCAGAAAGTTAATCATGTTTGTCTTGTTTGTTTGTGTGTGTGTGTGTGTGTGTGTGTGTGTGTGTGTGTGTGTGTGTGTGTGTGTGTGTGTGTGTGTGTGTGTGTGTGTGTGTGTGTGTGTGTGTGTGTGTGTGTGTGTGTGTGTGTGTGTGTGTGTGTGTGTGTGTGTGTGTGTGTGTGTGTGTGTGTGTGTGTGTGTGTGTGTGTGTGCAAAACCCAAACAAAAACAGACATAGATAGATAGTGCAATAAACTCCATCCTTTTCAATAACAACAGAACCTCTCTCTCTCTCTCTCTCTCTCTCTCTCTCTCTCTCTCTCTCTCTCTCTCTCTCTCTCTCTCTCTCTCTCTCTCTCTCTCTCTCTCTCTCTCTCTCTCTCTCTCTCTCTCTCTCTCTCTCTCTTCACTGATGGTCGTAAGCCAGCTGTCAATATATATACCGCTTTTTGGCCACGTCGAGAGAGAGAGAGAGAGAGAGAGAGAGAGAGAGAGAGAGAGAGAGAGAGAGAGAGAGAGAGAGAGACTTCCATCCTTCTCCACGCGATTTTGGAGATAAAAACTTTTGCCTCATTTCTCTCCTCATCCAGCAGAAGATAAAGGAAAAAAGTTCCCTTCTTTCCTTCATTACCTTGTTGACTTGGAGAGGAAAATTTTACTCCCTTCCACTCACACGAACGAGAGAGAGAGAGAGAGAGAGAGAGAGAGAGAGAGAGAGAGAGAGAGACATCTTCAGTGGGTTTATTCTGTTATTATTATTATTGTTGTTGTTGTTGTTGTTGTTGTTGTTGTTGTTGCCCTTGACTAGCGCCCCTTTAATATAGAAGAAAATATCCCTTTACAAACTTTATAACTTGCTACGTACCTCACCGCAAACAACTTCATAAGGGCCAAGAAGTCTGCTGCTGTTTACTCTTTCTTTGTATTCCTTTGTGTTGCCTTAATGTCCCTTCACTTCTCCCATGATAAGAATGGGGATGCGGACAAGGTGCCTCGGTTAGTAATATGGAAAGGACCAGAAGTGATTCATTCAAGCGTGATGAAGTCAAATTTAAAAGGGAGATGGAGGGAAATTGGCTCACAAACGGAGTGTAGGATGACTGGATGAGACTCAGTAATCACGTTGTTAGCCCCGAGTCAATAGCGAGCTTTAAAGGATTAGCGAATTTATGGATACGGATGATAGATGGATGTGTAGTTTGGTTCAGGCTGACTGCTCCTCTGAACTCGTTAACTCTATCACTCCTATGGCCTCGATGCACATCACTGCCCACTCATGCTGTATTCTGTCCACCTCCTTAACCTCTTCAATACCATGATGAGTTTACACATTCATTCTGCTTACTATTTGGTGATTCTATTCAACTTCACAAACTTATGTGGGGAGTTGAAATAGTGAGGACTGTGGCTATCAATCTTCTGACCTTCCTAGACCCTTCCTAATGTCAATAAAATGGTCAAATCGTACACAAATCTCAAGGTGTAAATGCGTCCCAGTACCAAAAGGGTTAATACAAGAGTTCATCAGGGCCTTTACTCTGTCATCACACTACAGGGTAAGAGAAGGAGAAAAGGGGAGAATAAGCGGATTTTTTTCTGTTATTATCATCATCTTTACTCCTGGTGTGTCTCTCTTGCCGTGGTACAGTGGAACCATGCGTGCTTTGGGGTCCGAAGGGTCTCCAAGCGCACGGGTTCGAATCCTGTCCACGGTCTGAGTGTAGGTTGGGCTTCCTCACTCGGGGCAACGGTTTCCTAGCGGGTGGGCTTTGAGATAGGAGGTACCACAAAAAGTATCCTCTTTAGCCCATAAATTCCAGTGAAAAGCCCACATGATATATATATATATATATATATATATATATATATATATATATATATATATATATATATATATATATATATATATATATAAAATAATGTGTAATACAGATATTGTTGCGTTCGTTTCCTTGTGTTCTTGCGTTCAGGATCTTGTGTTCTTATGTTATGCTCCTGTGTTCTCTCTTAAGGATCTGCACCTGGTTGACCTGGAGGACTTCAAGTACAGTGGGTCAAACATCACGGGGCTACGGCTGATTGACCCCAACAGGGAAGAGGTGAAGGCACTGGTGGAGACGTGGCGCCAGGGCAGAGTCATGGCCACCAACAGGCTCTCCGATGGGGATCCCGTGCTCAAGGTGACCACTCATGCCAGACAGGGACTTTTTTGGTGATATCCAGAGGAGGATTAGGTTCGTTTAGGGTGAATATTCAAATAGTACATGGAGATTTAGGGAATTTACTTAGTCTATGAAGAAATTAGGGATCCTGGTTGGTATATAAGAGAATTTAGGGATTTTATGTGATCCATATAAGAAGTTAGGGATTTCTTAGAAGCCATATGAGATAATTTCAGGATCAATAGTAAGGATGAGACATATTGTAGGATTTAGTCACATTTTGAGTTTTTGATTAGACATTGTGGATTATTTGAGGGTTTTTTTTTCAAGTTGGTGGGGAAATATTGAATTGAGAGATTTTGTATGAGACATTATGACGCACTGAAGGTTTTAGGCTGTGAGGGATTTTCTAGGTATGGGTGTCGCTGTTCGGTTCTTGTTTTATGCAAACGTGTTGACAGAGGAGTGAATTAGGATGGCATTTGTAGAACGTCTTGTAGAAAAATACGTAGGGATTATTAACAAACACACACACACACACACACACACACACACACACACACACACACACACACACACACACACACACACACACACACACACACACTCAGGTTGGCGCTCATACATACATGCATACATACATACATAAGAAAACGCACATTGGATGATTATTTTTTTTGTTGCTTATTATTATTATTATTATTATTATTATTATTATTATTATTATTATTATCATTATTATTATTATTATTATTATTATTATTATTATTATTATTATTATTATTATTATTTACAGAAGTTTTGTTTCATTACTAGTATTATTTATCTTATATTATTTCTTTTTACTTGTTTTTTTCCTCTTAACAAATTTCGTGACTCTTGTTCTCGTTACTCGTGCTTGTTTGTTTGCTTTGCTTTGTTTGATCTTGTTTTCCTCATCCAGTTCAAATTTCCTTTCTCTCGCGTCGCATTTTTAACTCCTTCCTTCTGCCTTTGTTCGCCACTCACACCTGTGTTTAGTGACTGTAGTAGTAATAATAGTGACCCCTACTTCACTTTTCTGTAATTACACTGTTGCATCTTTTTAAATACGATCTCCTTTGCATCAACGTAATCCTCCCTCTTGTTAATCACCAGCCGTTCATTCTTTCTCAATTACACTCCCCGTTCCCTCACCTGTTGTTGGTTACCCTTTTATTACCTGTCAGGTTTAAATAGTTCCTCATGCACCTTGTTTATTAAATCAAGCAGTTTTCTTACATTTAAATATCCTTTTCACACCTGGTCTTGATAATATTTTTACTACTACAAGTCAATTCTAAATAACTTCTTGTGTTCATTTAATATCGCTGTTTTTTTCACACCTGTTGTTATATCCTTTAATTATCTGTTAATTCTAAGTAGGTATTTTTGATTGAACAGTTTAATTTTATCACATACTTTAATGCCCAAGTGTTCATGTTTGTTAAATGAGTTCTCTTTTTACCTGTAAATTCTCACTTAAGTAATTAAATTGTCTTACATATAAGATACTCAGAGTTTTCACAGCAGTCTATCAAATCACTCTTTCCTGTTGCTTAATTTATACCTTATCAATTAGTGTTAAGTAGTTTTCTATATACCTTGTTATTAATTCATTCAAATCTTCTCATCTTTAAATACTGCCAATTCACACCTGTTGATTAAATTTATCTTTTACCTGTTGCATAAATTACCCTTTTTACTCCTGTAATTTCTAAGTAGTTCTCTTTATACCTTGCTAGTAAACCAATTTAATGTTCTCACATTTAAATACTGCAAATTTTCACACCTGTTGATTAAATTTACCCTATTTCCCTGTTGATTAGAATAATGACCCTTTTTCCCTGTCAACGCCAAGTAGTTTCCTTGCTAGTGAAATCAATTAATTCCCTGTCATATAAATACCCAGAGTTTCCACACCTGTTGGTTAAATGACCCTGTTCTTTCCCTGTCAGTTCACACGTAGCTTGTTGTGCACCTTGCGAGTAAGTGATCCCTCCCCCCCCCACCCGCACCTGATACCTGTCCGTGTCACCTGTGTGTAATTAATGTTTCTTTTCCGCTCTGCAGCCAAGGGAACTATCGTATTGGACGGTAAGAAACCACCTGCTCTCCTCACCTTCCTTTACACCTGTCCTATATATCCGTGCTGTTTGCTGTTTGTCTTTTGTTTTGTGTTTGTGACGTCATAGAGAAGCTGTGACGTCACCCAACCACCTGAGGAAGGGAGGGAGAGAGAGAGAGGGAGAAAGTGAGAGAGGAAGAGTTAATAAGTGTTTTTGTATCTATTTTTGTTGATTTTTTGAAGGTAGAGAGAGACACAGCTAGGGAAAAGTGAAGGAATATTGCCTGCGTTGGTCAGAAAGAGAGATAGAGATAGATAGATAGATAGATAGATAGATAGATAGAGAGAGAGAGAGAGAGAGAGAGAGAGAGAGAGAGAGAGAGAGAGAGAGAGAGAGGCAACTCACAAGAAAATTAATCACATCAAAGAGACGAAGAAAATGAGTAAAAGAGGAGGAAGAGAAGGAAATGGGAAGACTTAGAGGCAAACAGCAACAAAAGGATAAAGAGAGAGAGAGAGAGAGAGAGAGAGAGAGAGAGAGAGAGAGAGAGAGAGAGAGAGAGAGAGAGAGAGAGAGAGAGAGATAAAAGATGAAATTGTAAGTGGAGATGAAGGAGAGTGAGAAAAGAAAGGATGAAGAAAGAATGAGAGAGCGTTAGCCAGCAAAGATGGGGGAAGAAAGATGAAAAAAAGTATAGAAGGAAAGAGAATAGAAGAAGAAAGAGGGGGAAGGACAACGTGTAAATTAACAAAAAAAAAAAGAAAAGAAAAGTAAAGAAAGAGGATAGAGAAGAATAGGAAGAAGAAAAAAATGAAAGGCTAAAAGAAAAAAGAAAATCAATCTTTGGGAATCAAACAAACAAAAAATGAGACAACAGAGAAAAGGAAAAATAAAATAAAAGTGTAGGTAATAAGACCAAGGCCAAGATTAACTAAGCCCCCCACAAAAGGAAACAGAAAACGGGCAAGAGAGGAGAGCAAAGGAGGGAAACAATAGCAGGAAATTAGACGAGAGAGCTTTGAGACGAGGCAAGAATCCTACTTTTCCCCTGCTGTGCCCCTGCTGAGGTAGAGAGGAAGCTGAAGGCAATACACACCAAACGCTATAGTCTCCGCATTTCCAGGGGCGTATTTTCAAATGTTCCTGCGTCTCTCTGCTTTCAAAAGGCTCCAGAAGTTACGAGGGTTTTCAAGGCTTCCATTCACGGTTTCATTAATAGTTCAGTAAGTGTTCTGAATTACTATTGGGGATAACAGCCTATAAAATCTGAGTTATCGTCTCTGTGGCCTTTTAAAAGTATCCAATGAGAGTCCAGAAAGATTCAAAATACGGACCCTGAATATTTTTTACCTAGTTGCTGCGTTTTCTTTTGTTATGGTTGCGTTTGTGTTTCTATTTTTCCTTCTCATGGTATTTTTTTTTTATATCTGCGTATTTTAGTACTGCACTAAAGAGACAAAGTTTTTTTTTCTTGACGTTTTTTTTTTTTTATCTATATGATGTGTTGTACTAAATAGCCACTTTTTTATCTCAATTTTATCTGTATTTTGACGTGTTGCACTAAAATATCCTGACAGCCAATCACAGGGCGGCTAGAACGTAAGGCGAGCGTTGATTGGTCAATACTCACCCTTCTGATATAACATTTCAAATCATTACCATAATTCATTACATTTCACAAATAATTCGGAAATCGTAAAATGTATCCAGTTTTTATAAAGTTTTAAGTAGCCCAAGAAAGGTTTTAGCGCGAGTGGTATGCAAATGAGTCAAATATTCCCTACTTTTACCAGGTTACATATTCCCTTGATATGTAAATGAACCAATCAGCGCTCGCTTGGCATTCACCCACAATCCTCAGTGCCGCTGCTATTGGCTGGCGCGTGATGAGGGTGCCACACATCACCAGGCTATAAACGAAATGAGAGAAAGTTTATTTAATTCTTTCTAACTTAATAAAAGTAGAACATTTTCTCTTACATAAAAGTACATGCACTCATTAACATTAACGGTTTTATTTTCTTTACTGACTATAACATCCTGACTCTTGACTACTGTTAAAGAAGGGAAGGAGCACAAATTTCTTTAATTCTAATTTATTTTAACACACTTTCCATTATTGATACAGAGATAACATACATTTAATCTCTAACATACTAAAGCACATTACCTACAATAAAACCCACTCTATCCATTAGTAAATCGGAAAATAAATGATAGCATATGAACTAAATCATCTCACACACCTAAAGATACACCCAGCCATCATGAATAAGCCACAACACGAACATAATTCCTGCCACACAAGGACTATGCTCACCTTTCCATCGTAAAGAGAAAGAAGGTGCGTACAATCCCCTCTTACTTAGAATAATACCCACCTCCATCATCCTCCCTTTGCCCTCCACAGTGATGGCACCACAGCTGAACTATACTCTCTGAATAATGTTAAGAGCAGGACCTAACTCACTCCACATGAAAGGCTTTGATTCACGTTAATATGACACTGACTTCCTCTCCTCGCTCCCCAATTGGACGGCGACTTGCCAGCTCCTCCACTCATGACCAATCACCGCCCTTCTCCTGTGACGCTGAATGGAATACGTCATCTCGCGTCACCACACGTCACCTTCACTATCACTGCAGTCACTTTCATCACCATCACCTGCCATCGAAGTCGTTATCATCACCATCATTATTACAGCTATTATTTCTCCCTCCATCACCACCACCACCACCAGCGCGACCTAGACCTCCTAAGACGCTGGGATTTATGAGGGTTACTGGGTGGTAGTATAGCAGTAGCAGCAGTAGTAGTAGTAGTAGTAGTAGTAGTAGTAGTAGTAGTAGTAGTAGTAGTAGTAGATTAAGTTTAGATACGATAGATAATTTCGGTAGGTGAGTAGAAATAGCAGCATCAGCGATTGTAGTAGTAGTAGTAGTAGTAGTAGTAGTAGTAGTAGTAGTAGTAGTAGTAGTAGTAGTAGTAGCGGTGGTGGTGATGGTGGCTAGTAATAATAGTAGTAGTAGTAATAGTAGTAGTGGTTAGTGGTAGTGGTAGTAGTAGCAGCAGCAGCAGCAGCAGCAGCAGCAGCAGTAGCAGTTTATTGAAGATTGGGTTGTTTAAGAAAAGCAGCAAGCAGCAGCAGCAGCAGCAGTAGCAGCAGTGGTGTTTGCAGGTGCAGTGGCAGCAGCAGCAGCAATAGCAGGGGTTAGCAGCAGCAGCAGCAGCAGCAACAGCAGTGGTAGCAGTAGTGGTTATTATTTAAGAAAAGCTGGTGTTGCACCACCAGCAGCAGCAGTGCAGTGGTGGTGATTAGCAGCAGCAGCAGCAGCAGCAGCAGCAGCAGCAGCAGCAGCAGCAGCAGCAGTGGTGGTTGTTAAGGGGTTGTTTAAGCAGCAGCAGCAGCAGCAGCAGCAGCAGTGGCAGCAGTGGTGGTGGTGGTGGTGGTGGTAGTAGTAGTAGTAGCACCACCACCACCAGCAATGATGCAACAGTGGTAGCAGTGGTGGTAACAGCAGCAGTGGTGGTGCAGCAGCAGTGGTGGTGGTGGTAGTAGTAGTGGTGGTGGTGCAGCAGTAGTAGTAGTAGTAGTAGTAGTAATAGTAGCAGTAGTATTGATAGTAGTAGTAGTAGTAGTAGTAGTAGTAGTAGTAGTAGTAGTAGTAGTAGTAGTAGTAGTAGTAGTGTTAGTAGTAGTAGTAGCCGCACACATAAGATTCCCCAAAATAACAGCAGAAGTAGGTAAGAGAAAGAGTACTTGGACAGACAGACGCCCACCAGCCACCGGGGCATAACATTAACATTCTTCAGCCCAAATTTATTAGCTCAAGTGACAACATATAGCCCAAGTGACAAGACAGGGAGGGATGGAGCAGAGATAGTCTTGAGCAGAACGTGACCCGTCTTATCTTAATGGTCAGTGTGTGTGTGTGTGTGTGTGTGTGTGTGTGTGTGTGTGTGCTGATTACCATGAAGGGTTACTGGGTTGTTTCATTGTTCAGAAAAATACAGATTGTGTTTTGAATATAAGCAATTAAAACTATTTGTGACTGCTGCGTACGTGTTTGCAGAGAGAGAGAGAGAGAGAGAGAGAGAGAGAGAGAGATTATCGAGCCAAATGCTACAATAAATAAGGATATTCAACATTATTTTAAACATTTCTCTCATTTCTTTAACCATTTTTTATCCATTCTCTTTTTTAAAACATAAGAAAAACTCACATTTATCTACATTTACTTGAACTATTTCCGTCATTTCCTATTCTTGCCACATTTTTTCTCTTTTTTTTATGTAACCCCTTCAGAGCTCAAAACTTTTCTCTTACAGTAATAGAAAGAAGACTGTAGACCCTTTCGTCCAGTCCGAGTGGGAAGAGTGTCTCATTGACCAATCAGAGGAGACCCAGAACACTTTCCACCAATCAGGTCACTCGTAACTTCCGTCCCGCTGAGTTGTAAACATTGGGACTATTTTCGCGGGCCTCCTCAGATCAGCGGCCCCTTCAACTTTGTTATTTCCACAAACTTAACGTACATACCTCTCTCTCTCTCTCTCTCTCTCTCTCTCTCTCTCTCTCTCTCTCTCTCTCTCTTTCTACAAACCTGTTAGTCACTTGACACATTTTTTTTGCACCTGTTGAAATATACTTTTATGAAGTCTGACACGTCCATTCTTTTGGGGCCGTGGAGGTTAAAACATTAAGAAGAAAGGGAGAGGTAGCGGGGAAAAAAACACACTAAAGGAACACACAGGTACAGAGAGAGAGAGAGAGAGAGAGAGAGAGAGAGAGAGAGAGAGAGAGAGAGAGAGAGAGAACAAAAGACACCCGTACCTAACTTGATAAAACTAAAGACGCCTCGTTTTCTTTACTTGTGTTGTGATATTTTTAGCAATGTGTTTTTCTCTTCCTTGGCTGCGAGACGGAGGTGTAAAACTGCCCCAAAGCGAACCACGAGAGAGAGAGAGAGAGAGAGAGAGAGAGAGAGAGAGAGAGAGAGAGAGAGAGAGAGAGAGAGAGAGAGAGATGGTGGGGGGAGGAGCATAGGCGCATCTTCAAAGTCATGACAAAAACAGCAGTCATAGAGCAAATTATGACCATTAATTCAGAGGGAGTTATCATAATTCAGCGAGCAGGAAGAGGAAGAGGAGGAGGAGGAAAAGAAGAAGAAAAGAAGAAGAGAAGAGGAGACTGAATAAATTTAAGGACAAGCAGAAGCGATGAGTGTTGGAAAAGGGGCGAGGAAAAGTCAGAGAGAGAGAGAGAGAGAGAGAGAGAGAGAGAGAGAGAGACCGAGTGACTGACTCAAACACTGATTCACTCATAATGTAAACTTGGCACCCCCGCGTTTGTCGGAAACACATGTGGCACACCAGCATATACGTAAACATTGCCCCTGGGTGACGTCACGACTTTTTCCCTCCGTTTTCTATGTTACCCTTTCCCCCCTACCCATCTCTCTCTCTCTCTCTCTCTCTCTACACACACACACGATGCTGTTTATTAATATTCTGGTGTCACTCTAGTACGGACTGAGCCTCCTTGAAGGTGTGTGTGTGTGTGTGTGTGTGTGTGTGTGTGTGTGTGTGTGTGTGTGTGGCGCTCTAAATATGCTAAAAAAACGAAGAGGAAAGGGCAAAGTGAAATGGCAGTGAGATAGATTGGAAAGATTAAGGAGAGAGAGGGGAGAGGGAACGATGGGATAGAAAAGTTAATAGTAGGTCGGTTATGTAGAATTGTAGATGAGGAGGAGGACACACTACATGAGAGAAGAGAGATAAGGGAGGAAGCGGTAATAGAAAGGGAGGAAACAGAGGGATGATAAAAGGAAGGCAGAGGATGGGGGATGAGGACAAGGAAAAAAAATAGTAGTAAGGGAAAGAATAAAAACGTTTCAAGAGGGAAAAAAAGGACAAACGAAGTGAAATATAAAGAGAGCGACAAAAAAAATCGTGAAATAAAAAGAAAGGAAACGGAAAAAAATGAAGAAAAGAAAAGAACAAAATGGAGAAGTAATGAAGATAGGGAAGGAAGACGAGGGTACGAGAGAAAGAAAAAAAACAATAAAAAAAACTTTAAATTCAATTTGCATGTTACAAAACTTTATAAAAATTTCATCATCTATAGAATACTAACAAAAGGTGGTAAGGGACAAAAAGAAGGTGAAATACTACAATATACAAACTTTGAAGAAGAAACACGAACTAGAGAGATAGAAAAGGAGAAATAAAATACGCAGGAGAGAATGAAAAGGAGAATAACAGGATGGAAGAATGAAAGGAAAGGATAAGATAGATAAGAAGACGATGATGAAGAGAATAATAAAGAATATGGGATAGGAAAGAAGGAAGGGAAGCACGTAATTTAAGGGAAAGAAGGATAGTAATATAAAAACACAGAATAGGACAGGAGGAAGGGAAATAGAAATAATGATGAAGAAAACGGTAAGGAAAGAAAATGAATCGAGAATTGCGTCGTAGAGGAGAGTAAAGTGGAGGATGACGATGAAGGAGAAAAATATTACAGTGGGGATAAAAATGTCCACTAAAATAGTGATGATGATAATAATGATAACACGCCAAAGAAGATTAGATCAAACCAAAAACCACATCTATGAGGAACGAAAGGGCGCGAAAGACGATGATAATGGAGATAAAACACGCAATAAGTGTCAAGAGAGAGAGAGAGAGAGAGAGAGAGAGAGAGAGAGTCAAGGTCCTAATCCTCACACGTCACAGAGTTGTCTCACTAATGCCAAGGTTACTCAATAAATGGCGTTGACAGAGAGAGAGA
>NC_059284.1:1654945-1704945 GCF_017591435.1 Portunus trituberculatus
TAATAATAATAATAATAATAATAATAATAATAATAATAATAACAGTATAGCTAGTCACACAACATTTTACTCCACAACACTGACACGCACGCAGCGAAATAGACGTCATACTAACAATAACAATTTAACATCACACTCATCATCACGCCACGAATCATTCACTGGTCGCTATCGTGAATAAGGTACTTCCTCTAATAGTCCCTTCAAATAATCGTAGCTACTTTTTTCATGTCTCCCTTTCGAATATATTATGTCTTCTGATAGCTCTTCAATTCCCTTAAAGAAATATCTCATGTGTTAGGTAAATATTCTCATCTAAAGTGGATAACATGTATTTTTTCCCGTGGCGTGTTGTGACTGGCGACGTGGGACTGGTGGCGACTTCCTGCTGTGGCGTATCCGTGGCTCTATGGCGCCCCTGTGGTTCTGATGGTGTTGCGGCGCCCTGTGATGTCTCCGTGATGTTCCTCTCTCTGATGTTGCCTTCTGTTCCTGCGACGCTGAAAAAAAACAAACAAAAAATAACAATTACTTAATCTGCGCGCTCATCTTCTGCCATTTTGTTCTTTCTACCCATCCACTGCTCTCTCACTTTCAACCGTGAATTTGACGTGTCTCACTTCATCACCATCACCACCACTACCTGTCCTATCGGGTGGTGCACTTCATTGCAACCACATCATCACTACACCAAAAATGACGTACTGGCTGCAGACTGAGACAGCACTAATGTACGACGCTGTGAAGCTGTTTGTGCTGGCCATAGGAGCTCTTGATAACTCTACAACTGTCACCATCTCCCAGCTTGCGGTGTGAAGGAGAGCAGGCGTGGGAACATGGTAACTCCCTCATCAACTACATGAAGCTGGTGAGTGTGTGTGTGTGTGTGTGTGTGTGTGTGTGTGTGTGTGTGTGTGTGTGTGTCCCATATTTTTAAACACTGCTCTCTCACCACGACTATTTTCAGAGACCGTAGAGGTGATTGATTAGTGGGTTCTCAAGCGTGTTTTCCCTCTTGTTACCGCGGGAATCATGTTAATATCGCTAGAGAGAGAGAGAGAGAGAGAGAGAGAGAGAGAGAGAGAGAGTAAACTAACAGGAAAAATAGATTAACAGAAAAGAGAATGATGAGGAGAAGAAAGGATCAAGAGGGATATTCGTAGAGGGAAGGAGAGTTGACGAAAACACAAGGAACTAAAAACTATGAGAGGTAACGAGGAGGAAAAGAGAAAGATGAATTGCAGATAGGAAAATAATGCACAGAAAAAGAGAAAGATGAAGAAGGGGAATGGACGTATTCAGAGAGAGAGAGAGAGAGAGAGAGAGAGAGAGAGAGAGAGAGAGAGAGAGAGAGAGAGAGAGAGAGACTGATTGAAGAGAGAAGGACGTATTAGAGAGGAAGGTGGAGGGAAAATGAGAACTTGGGTACGATTGAAAGGTTCTGAGAGTGAGTGAGAAAGTGGGAGGAGACAAGAGGAAGAGGCGTAGAAGGAACGGTTGTAGCTGGGAGGATGTAGAAGGAACAGGAGGAATAGAGAGGATTGTTGGTGAGAGAGACGAGAGTAAAGAGGATCATAAGACAGAGGAAGAGAAGAATAGTTGGCAGTAAGAGACCAAAGAAAAAGGAGAAATAAATCGGTAGTTTATAGATTAGTGCACTCGGAAATGAAGGTACGCCGAACTTAATTGATTGATTGATTGATACATTCATTGTTGCATTAATAGTGAAATACAACAAAGGAGGAGGATGGACCTTGCCACCCATCCCCTGAGCAAAGACTTAAGGTTAAAGTATCAAAAATATATAAATAGACAGTATACATAACAAGACTGGATGTACTTAAATAAATAAATACTGATATTGCACACCTACCCAGCTTCCAAAGATGGGAGAAACAGCCCATGAAGTATTACAATGATTGAAATAGTAAAGTAAAACCTCACAAGAAATAATATTGATAATAGAAACAAATAGAAAAAAGAAAACATGTACCTAGTGGATGGAAATGAAGGAATAATTACGGGTTAAAGAGTAAAATCTGCATCAAGATCATAATTAACACTGTCTGGTATTTGTTGTTGACTTGTTCACTCAAAGCTACTTCATGGAGGGGAAATAAAAATACTGTGTTTCGTAATAATAATAATAATAATAATAATAATAATAATAATAAAGACTAATTTCCTAATACTTTTTCTCCTTCCTGAATTATCAATTACTAAATGCAGTTTTCCTCTCAGTGCTTTACCATTATCTTTCCGCCAGTCTCAAGGAGGAAGCATAGGTGGGAGTGAGGGTGTTAATGGAAGGGCGTGTCTTGCAGGAGAAGCTGTTAGGATACACGGGACACATTGAATTTGACTCCTATGGGTTCAGGACAGAATTCACCATGGACATCATACAGCTGGGGCCCAACAACTTGACCAAGGTGAGTGTGTGGTGAGCTGGGGTGTACTTGTCGTTGTATTGACTTACGTTTAATCACTTTGACATGCAAGGATTGAATGTTACATCCTCTGTCAGGTTTGCTGTAGCTTCGTGGTTTGATTCACTCCCTATGTCCTTCACTCCTCCCAACAGGTGGGGACATGGAACAAGAAGACAGGAACCAACTACACCAGGACCCAGAATGAGACCATAAAGGACGTCATTCAAGGCCTGCATAACAAGACTCTCATTGTGAGCTTTGCTTTTGTAAGTATTTTTGCTTCCTTTCCTTAAATCAAATAAATATTCAAGTAAACTGGGAACTCCTTGCCTGATTCTGTATTTCATCTGCTCTTTTTTGTGATAAATCTGAGCACTAAAAACAATATAGGAGTCTTTATAAGCATCTACTGCAGTCTACAGTAGAGATGACGAGAAAAAAAAATGCTATTTTTCCCAGTACAATGTTTGGTGTGAAATAAAAAGAAAAAAAATCTCATCATGGTTAGTTATTAGGGAAGATGCAACAGATTACAATGAAAAGGTTAAACTTTTCAAGAGAAAGGTTTCACGACATTTTAACCT
The DNA here is from genome assembly GCF_017591435.1 of Portunus trituberculatus. Classification (NCBI taxonomy): domain Eukaryota; kingdom Metazoa; phylum Arthropoda; class Malacostraca; order Decapoda; family Portunidae; genus Portunus; species Portunus trituberculatus. Next base: position 1,657,959 of record NC_059284.1, read on the forward strand.
CCAGCTTTCGATAACCCATTTGGCTGCTCTTTTTTTGGACACTCATCTTAGCGGGTCTTTTTTTTTTTTTATAGTTCTTCTTGTTTCCCTTGGCCAGAGCCCCTCTTGTATAAAAACAATTAATCAGTCAGTCAGGAAATATTTATTCAATATGTCAACCAGTCAATCAAGCTGTCTACCTTTTTATTTATATTTGTCTGCCCTCCTGTCTGTTAGTTCATCTATCTTCCCATCTATGAGTCTGTCTATTTATTGGTACTACATATGTCTGTCAGTTAGTTTTATCAATGAGTCAATCGGTCCATGGTGAAAAAGCACCTGTATGGAACAAAATTAAGAGACAGCAAACACTTTAGCACTCATACATACAGCAACAACACTAATCCCACTTGTCTTTCGTCCAGAATGACCCATACATCATGTTGAAGGAGAGCGCCGAGCAGCTTAACGGAAATGATCGGTATGAGGGCTTCTGCATTGACCTCCTTAACCACATCGCAGCCATTCTCAAGTTCAAGTATGAGTTAGTGCCAGTGCCGGGGAACGCTTACGGCAGCAGGAACAAGACGACGAACAAGTGGAACGGCATGCTGAGGGAACTTATAGAGGAGGTGTGTGGGAGAGCGTATGTTACGAGTGATGGTAGAGGTGTGTTGTTGATAAAGTATGTTAAGAGAGCTGATTGAGGAGGTGAGTGGGAAAGAGTGTGTTAAGAGAGGTGATAGAGGTGTGCATTGCTGGCAGAGTATGTTTAAAAAGAAGATACAGATGTTTGAGTTGGTAGAGGTGTGTTGTGGGCAGAATATGTTTAGAAAGCTGAATGAGGAGGTGTGTGGGAAAGAGTATAGTAAGAGAGATGGTAGAAGTGTGTGTTGGCAGAGTATGTATAGAGAGCTGACAGAGATGTGTGAGTTGGTAGAGGTGTGTTATAGGCACAATATGTTTAGAAAGCTGACTGAGGAGGTGTGTGAGGAAAAAATATGCTAAGGAAGATGGTAGAAGTGTGTGTTGTTGGCAGAGTTTGTTTTAGAGAGCTGATAGAGGTGTGTAAAGTAGGACAGAGTAAGAGCTGGTAAAGGTGTGTGTGGCAGGGCCGAGGAAAAGAGGAAGAGGAAGAGTTTGAGAAGGTAATGAAAAAAAGAAGATAAAAGCTGAAGCAAAGAAGACAAAGAATTTTAAAAGATAATGAAAGATAGGAGAAGAAAGAATACTCACACTATCATGGAATTACACACACACACACACACACTGCGTAGACATCGTGACGACCACAGACGTCTCTGAGCAACTCGAAGAGAAAAGCTACAACAGGAGTTGGAGACTGGCCTAGACGTATGTACAAGGGGGAGGGGGCCATAGATTCTCCCGTCTCCATATTAAATAAGTTTTGGATCGTATATGCGGAAAGAAAAACGAGAGAGAGAGAGAGAGAGAGAGAGAGAGAGAGAGAGAACAGAGTAGTGCTGCCAGACGTATAACAGTACAAAACATAATGCCATCGTGTGAAAACCAAGGGTACATTGAAACACCTGTTGGACTAAGGAAACTGGCTGAGGATATTATGGACAAAGATTTTTCTGGATTCAGGGACGAAAGAGGTAGTATGAGAAGGTTGATCAACGTAGAAAGGTAGTTAAGGTACATGAAGGAAGTGATGTCGAGTCTAATGGTAAACAGGACAGACTGACAACGGAAAACACAGAGCTGAAATTGAGATTGGTAGAATGTGAGACGGTCATTGCAATCAATCAGGGATTAGAAGAAGAGTTACAAGAAATAAAGAAACAAAATGACGTACTAAAAGCCACATGCCAAGACTACGAAAACTCCTCAAGGCGGCGTCACGCTAGCACTTTTTCCGTCGGCTTCAACGATTTCCGTCGTTTTTTTTTTTTTTTTTTTTTTTTTTGCTGTTCCGTCAACTCTTTCCGTCGTCTTGAGTCACACGAGGCGCACCGTTTTCCACTGGCGTCAATTTTTAGTCAAATTAAGTTCTATGGTTTCTAATGAACACTTTTATAATATAATTCAATTTCTTGTTAATTAGAATGATGCTATAATCTCAAATTATTAGAATCTTGATAAGTAGATGTAATTATTTTTTTTTGTGTGTGTGTATATATATATATATATATATATATATATATATATATATATATATATATATATATATATATATATATATATATATATATATATATTCTGGCCTAGCAATGAAAAGTGGTTTATTTGTTTGTTAACATTTCTCTGGGACTGTGACGCTCCAAAGCAGAACTTCCAAGTAGCAACTGAATAGCTTTGTTGTTTATGAGTGTACAAAGCTGTCTGAAGAGTTTCTCATAGGGAGCATTAAAGGCCAAAAATTGCAACGAAAAAATAACATCGGCTTGCTGGAGAGTGAAGGGACAGCCATGTTTGTTTACAGTTGACAAACGCGACAAAGGCGGAAGCGAACTTGTGTGTGACGACGAGCGTCGACAAAGGTTGACAGTCTTCACAAAGTTGACGGAAAAGTGTTAGTGTGACGCCGCCTTTAAGGAGCTTACAGGTTAAGGTGCAGGACGGGATTGTGGACAGGGTAGAAGGTGGATTGGGTGAAAACAAGCTGAAGGAACTACGATATGAATGGAAGCAGGAACAGAAAGAGGAAAAAGTAAAATTTTCGGAGGTTGTAAAGAGACAAATTCAGGAAAACACGAAAGTCGCTGTAAAACAAGTAATTAAAGAGAAAAAATCTTGTGCGAGATACAGTGGATAAGAGAAAAAGTTTCGTGATTTTTGGGATGAAGGAAAAGAAAAATCCAAACAAATTCACGAGAGAACGTGAAGAGAGAGTATTGGCCAAAATTATTGTCAAATAAGTTCAAGACAGAACGAAAGAACTAGACCAGGATGTGGAGGAAGTGATCAGGCGAGGAAGATACAGTGAAGGGGGTAGGAGACCAATGAAAGTGAGAATGAGATCTCAAGTGGCGGTAGAGGAAATTATGACAAGGAAAGGGAAGCTGGCCGATGATACTGAACACAAGGATATATGGATAAAACGAGATATGGACCTAGAGGAGATGGAAAAGGAGAAAGTGCTAAGAAATGAAGCTAAGGAAAAAAAAAAAAGAAAAGGACAGAGATAAAGAAGAAGAATTTTTACTGGAGGGTTCTGGATATGAGACTAAAGAAGTGGTACCTACAGAAGAAAGAGGAGGTCATGGAGGAGGCAAGAAATTAAGAGTGACTTATACTAATATAGATGGGTTGTTATCAAGCATGTTGGATGTTAGGGATTATTTGAAAGAGAAAAGCCGGATGTAATGTGCATCGTTGAAACAAAACTAAGAGAGCAGATCCATGTTAACTTTAAAGAGGAGGGATATAATAGCTGGAGGAGAGACAGGAAGGATAAAGGGGGTAGGAGGAGTGCTAATAATGGTTCGTGATAATATATGTGTGGAGGATGTGCAATATGGAGAGGACAAAGTGGAAGTAATGGGAGTAACAATCAAAACAGTGGAATTGAAGAAGAAAAATTATAGTTACATATGCGCCACCTAAGACTAATACATGGGGAACTGAAGAACATAAAGATATGCAAAGAGAGGTGATTAAGTGCCTAGATAACATGATAAGAAGAGATAGAAGAATACTTTTAGTTGGAGACTTTAACTGTAAAAAAAAATAAACTGGAGAGAGATGGAAGTAATGGATAATGCTGGACAGTGGAACGAAGAGGTGTTACAGTTGACTATGGTAAATACAATGGATCAGTGGGTGGAGGAGTCAACAAGGTACAGGGGAAGAAGAACCATCGTTACTTGACCTAGTATTCACAAAGAAACCAGAGTCCCCTCCAATCATACAATACCTCAGTCCAATGGGAAGAAGTGATCATGTGACATTAGAGATGCAAATACAGGAGGAGGATGGGATAAGTTACAGAGATGACTACAAAAGAGAGATTAAATTATGCAAGAGATTTTGAAAAATTAAGGATTTTTTGCTGATATTGAATGGAGAAACATTATGTACAGAAAGACAATACAAGGAAATATGAAATATTCTTACAGAAATATAATGAAGGAGTAAAAAATTTGTACCTGTTTATAGAGTTAAGAAAAATACATGCTTGGTACAATACTAGATGCACATAAGCTAAAAAGGCAAAAGATAAAGCATGGAAGAAACTCATAAAGCAGAGAAATGACAATAACAGACGGCTGTATAAGGATGCAAGAAATGAATATATTAGAGTAAGGAGAGAGGAAGAAAGAAACTTTGAGAAAAATGTGGTGAGTAAAAGCAAAGACGAACCCAAGCTTTTCTACTAATTTATAAATGTCAAAATGAAGAACAAGGGAACAACAGAAAGAATAATTAAATGAGGGAAGACATACCAAACAGAGAAGGAAATGTGTGAAATAATGAATGAGAGCTTCAAAACGGTGTTCACCGTAGAGATTTTACAGAACCTAGTAGGACATTGCATTGCCAAGGATTACAGTAAATAACAGTGCACAAAGAGGATATTGGAAAGAAGATTATTGAATAATTTAGATGTCAGAAAAGCAATGGGATCAGGTTGGGTGTTAAAAGAATGTAAAGAACAACTACTAAATCCAATTTGGGAAATAATTACAAGTTCACTAAATGAAGGGAAAATTCCATCAGAATGGAAGAGAGCCAACGTAATACCAATATTTAAAGAGGAAAAGCAACTGAGCCGTTAAATTACAGACCGATGTCACTTACAAGCGTTATGGGGAAGTTGTGTGAAATAACTATCAAATGAAAATGGGTTAAACATCTGGAACTGGAATTAGAACTGGAACATCTGGACTGTGTGTTATTACAGGAAGATATAAACAAAATCTATGAGTGGAGTAAGAAGTGGAAAATGGATTACATACATCTTGGGGTAAAGTAACAAGGAGTGCCAAGAAATGTCAGATTTATGTAAACGTAATGGAACTAGGAAAGAGCAAAAGAAGACCGGTATGGAATTATTTGATGGAAGAGGAACAAATTATTAAGTCTAAAGAGGAAAAAGATCTGGGAGTCATTATACAGAAAAATCTGAACCCCGAAAAGCATATAAGCAAAATATTTGGATTATCATATAAAATGTTGACTAATATAAAAATGGCATTTCAATTCATGGACAAAGATATGGTGAAAAAATCATCACAAGTATTATACGTCCAAAGCTGGAATATGCAACAGTGGTGTGATCTCCGAGCTCTAAAAATATATAAAAATATTAGAATGGATACAGAAGATTGCTACAAAGATGGTGCCGGAACTAAAGGACCTAACATATGAAGAACGGCTGAGGGAAATGGGACTACCAACCTTACAAAATAGAAGAGAACGAAGAGCCCTAATAACAATGTACAAGATAGTCAAAGGCATTGAAAAGATAGACAAGGAAGGCCTGGTGCTGGTGACAGAAGAAGATAGAAAGACAAGAGGTCATGTAAAGAAGATCAGAATGAGGCAGTGTGTGAAGGATATTGGAAAATACAATTTTGCACACAGAACGGTGGAGAAGTGGAATGTATTGAATAATGAAGTTGTTACAGCACATAATGTGCATAACTTTAAGGGAAAATTGGATAAATGGAGACATGGAGACAGGAAACTATGAGCCCCGCTCGAACCATGTACAATACAACTAGGTACAACTTGGTAAACACACACACACACACACACACACACACACACACACACACACACACACACACACATGGTTTCCATATATAAGAGCCTCTAAATTACAGACCAGTATCACTAACTAGTGTAATATGTAAGATGTGTGAAATAGTAATAAAGAAACAACTTGGTAAACACACACACACACACACACACACACACACACACACACACACACACACACACACACACACACACACACACACATATGGTTCCCATATATAAGAGCCTCTAAATTACAGACCAGTATCACTAACTAGTGTAATATGTAAGATGTGTGAAAGAGTAATAAAGAAACAATGGATCGAGTTCCTTGAAGACAACAAATTACTATCAAATAGCCAATTTGGCTTTAGAAAAAATTTACTGAGTTTCTACTCTAGAATAGTTGATAGGGTACAAGAGAGAGAGGGATGGGTTGATTGTATTTACTTGGATTTAAAAAAGGCATTTGATAAAGTGCCACATGCAAGGTTACTGTGGAAATTAGAGGAGAAGGGTGGTTTAAAAGGAAACACATTGAGATGGATGGAAAATTATTTGAGGGGGAGAGAAATAAGGACGGTAGTCAAAGATATGAAGTCCAAGTGGAGAGCAGTAGAAAGCGGAGTGCCACAGGGGTCAGTATTGGCGCCAATACTTTTCTCATTTATATAAATGACATGCCAGAAGGAGTGAAGAGCTACATAAATCTGTTTGCGGACGATGCGAAACTGTGCAGAGTTATAAAGCAAAAGAGGATTGTGAAATACTGCAAGAAGACCTAAATAAGATCTGGGAATGGAGTAAAAGTGGGAGATGGAATTCAATGTGGACAAAAGCCATGTCATGGAAATGGGAAAGAGTGAAAGACGACCAGTGGGAATCTATAAGATGGGAGATGGAGTAGAACTGGAGAAAGTAAAAAAGGAAAAGGATTTGGGAGTGACGATGGAAGAAAATAATCAACCGGCAAGCCATATTGATAGAATTTTCAGAGAGACATATAATTTGCTAAGGAATATTGGAATAGCATTTCACTACATGGACAAAGAAATGATGAAGAAACTGATAAGTACTATAATAAGACCCAGATTGGAATATGCAGGAGTAGTGTGGACCCCTCACAAAAGAAACACATAAGGAAGCTGGAGAGACTACAAAAATGGCTACAAGAATGGTCCCAGAACTTGAAGGGATGACATATGAGGAGAGACTAAAGGCTATGGATCTTCCAACATTGGAGCAGAGAAGGAGAGAGGGATCTCATACAAGTTTATAAATTGATAAACGGAATGGACCAAGTGGACAATGAGTATCTGATCCTGAGAGAAGAATATGCCAGTCGAAGCACAAGATCGCATAGTAAGAAGCTGAGGAAGGGAAGATGTGTAAGAGATATTAAAATGTATAGTTTCCGCAAAGATGTATTGAGACGTGGAACAGTTTGAATGAAGAAGTAGTGTCTGCAACGAGTGTGCATACTTTTAAAGTAAGATTGGATAAGTGTAGATATGGAGACGGGGCCACACGAGCATAAAGCCCAGGCCCTGTAAAACTACAACTAGGTAAATACACACACACACACACACACACACACACACACACACACACACACACACACACACACACACACACACTACGCGTAGTGTAGTGGTTAGCACGCTCGACAATCGAGAGGACCGGGTTCGAATCCCGGCGCGGCGAGGCAAATGGGCAAGCCTCTTAATGTGTGGCCCCTGTTCACCTAGCAGTAAATAGGTACGGGATGTAACTCGAGGGGTTGTGGCCTCGCTTTCCCGGTGTGTGTTGTGGTCTCAGTCCTACCCGAAGATCGGTGTACACACACACACACACACACACACACACACACACACACACACACGTAGTGTATGAGCTCTGAGCTCGCTCCGTAATGGGGAAGACTGGCTGGGTGACCAGCAGACGACCGAGGTGAATTACTATGGAACTATTTGATGGGAGAGGAACAAATAATGAAGACTAAAGAAGAAAAAAGTCTGGGATTGGTTATACAAGAAACGCTGAGCCTCGAAAAACACATAAGTAAAATATTTGAAACAATGTATAAAATGTTGGCTGATATTAGGGTGGCATTTCGCTACTTGGACAAAGATATGATGAAAAAGATTATTGCGGGTATGATACGCCCACAGTTGGAATATGCAACAGTGGTGTGATCGCTGAGCTTGAAAATGGATATATGAAAATTAGAACGGATCCAGAAGATAGCTACAAAGATGGTGCCGGAAATAAAAGACCTAACATATGAAGAAAGGCTGAAGGAAATGGGACTGCCAGCTTTACAAGACCTATAATAATAATGTATAAAGTAATTAATGGCATTGAAAAGATAGACAAGCAAGACCTGGTGCTGGTAGCAGAGGAAGCTGGAGGGACAAGAAGACATGCAAAAAAGATCAAGATGAGGCAGTGTGTGAAAGATATTGGAAAATACAGTTTTCCACATATAACGAGGGAAAAATGGAATGCATTGAGTGATGAAGTTGTTGCAGTACATTATGTGCATAGCTTTAAAGAAAAAAATAGATAAATGGAGATATGGAGACAGGACACTATGAACCCCGCTGTAACCCTGTACAATACAACTAGGTAAATGCACACACACACACACACACACACTTTCCTTACCCTAACACCTTAATATTCCCCTTCCCACCCCCACAGAGAGCAGAGATGGCAATAACAGACCTTACCATCAATTATGAGAGAGAGGAGGTGGTGGACTTTACAATGCCCTTCATGAACCTTGGCATCTCCATCCTGTTCAAGAAGCCGCAGAAGATGGCACCCTCCCTCTTCTCCTTCCTCTCCCCGCTGTCCCTGGAGGTGTGGATGTACATGATCACTGCATATGTTGGGGTGTCAATCCTCCTGTACATCCTAGCTAGGTGAGGAAGTGCTGGTGTGTGTGGGAGTGTTTCCTGTGATTGTTTCTCCTCCTTTGTGTTTCTCTTATGGTATTTTAGTTCCTACCCATCATTAAAGTTATGTTTTTTGGGGTCTTATGGCGTGATGGATTTTTCTTTATGCTGAACTATGCCATTTTTTACCCTTCATCATTAAGGTGATGTTCTTTTGTTTTATTGCTAGATGAAGTTTTTTCCTCCTAGTCGTGCTATTGTTTTCTATCCTTCATCATTTAAGTTATGTGGCTTTTTGGGGTTTATGACTTGGAGATTTTTTTTTTCTATTCATGATAATTATGTTCTTTCTATTCTTCATAATTCAAGGGCTGTGCTTTTTTATTGGGGGGGGGAGGAGGTTTATTACGTTGTTTTTTTTTTCATAATCAAGCTGTTCTGTTTTCTGTTCTTCGTCATTAAAGTATTGTTTTTTTTTTATATATTTTCTCCTAATTATCCACCAGTTTTTAGACTTCATCATACCACTTGCAGTTCAACATAATTATGTAGTTCCATATATGTAATGTCTGTGTGTCCATGTGTAGAACGTTTACAGTGTTCTGAAGTATAAGAAAGAACAATTGAACAGTTAAAGGTTCCACAAAGATTAGGAATAATTGGATTAAGATAAACATTAACAATTTCACAGTGCTCTAAATGATAACAAGATTAACAGGAAAATGGTAAAGAATTCCACAAAAACTAAGACAAATGAAGATACGGTAAGTAAATTGTGAATACTTACCTAAACATTCTATACAATGTAGCATCACATCTAGGAATGACTAAACAGTAACCAATTCATTGCTATTTGGAATATTCTCCTTTAATCAACTAACCATTCTGAAATATTAAACTGGCTAGATATTGCAACATCTAGTCTTTACCATCCCTGTATTTCTTCTGGGAACTTATGAAGATTTCATTTATTGCTTTTAGTGTTGTAAATCATTGTATATTGTAATGTAAGACTTCAACACAAGATCCATTGCTGTATATCCATATTTTCCCTGCAGGTTCACTCCTTACGAGTGGCAGAACCCGCACCCTTGTGATCCTGAACCAGATACTCTTGAGAACCAGTTTACCATCCTCAACTGCCTCTGGTTTGCTATCGGTTCCCTCATGCAGCAGGGATGTGACTTCCTGCCTCAGTGAGTTTTGTGTAATCTCTCTCTCTCTCTCTCTCTCTCTCTCTCTCTCTTGTATGTACAGTCAACTCTTGATTTACACGAGGGTTACACTCCTGGAGACTTCGCATTATTTCTCAATGGAAAACAATGGTAATTGATAGTACTTTTAGGGATTTTGTTACTCAGACATAAAAAAGACTTAATACATCACCAAGTCATGGAAACAATAAAAAAACACACGTTCTCAAATGCGCATCGCTTTTGTCTGGAAAATTAGAAAAAAATATTGAGTCAACAAGATTTGTCGTATGATGCCAAAAACATTATCCCATATCCATACATTCATTATTAGTGCGTTTAACGAAATAAACCATGAGTATAATTTGGTAATGGTTGGTAGCAGTGTTTGTTTACCATCACCTCAGCTGACTGAGCCACGCAGTCCAGACCACGCTGCCACAGTGTTTCAACACAGGCAACATGGAAAATTTTACGAAAATAACCAGCCCTATTACTGCTGCAGAGCTTGACGTATTAATAGAATTGGTGAGCCAGGAAAAGTGCTTCTAAATATAAGCACAAATGGCCATAAAGTGGTCTTAACATGGAGAGAATTGCCACCTCCTTCAACTGTGCAGACTATCTACATAAATGGGTAGTTGTCAAGGCATACAACTGATAGTAAGCTAAGTAGAATTCTGATAGAAAACTTGGGAATGGAAATGCAGTGATTGAAGCTGGTGGTAACGATGTTGTTGTTCCTGGGTTTAGTTCCAGTCATAATATTTGTTAAGTAGGCTATTTGAACGATAACCGATATATATATATATATATATATATATATATATATATATATATATATATATATATATATATATATATATATATTAATCAATTGGCGCACAAAAAACTATATAATAATAATAGGTATTTAGGGAAAATTTTTGCAAAAGTAATAACAAAGACATGGGTTTTGGTTCATCTATGCAGCGAAGGTAAATCCTGCCTGATCGTTTCCTTCCAAAGCTGCAGGAAGGCAACATTTGCTCTTAAGAATACTGATTTCTCCTGGACTGTATCTTTTAACTGACGAAGATGGAAGGTATTGTTTAAGAATCCGGCCAAAGAGTGTCTCAGGCAGTTCCTCCAAAGGAGAACGTGGATGCACGTGACGTCATCGAGTTGCTTTAACCAACGGTAGATTGAATAAATCGCTTTATTTTATCGTAATGTTTAAACATCAAGTCGTGTTAAGTCAAAATTGCATTATTTAAATGCACGGTAATTGAGTTGACTGTAGTTAGTTAACTTTTTATCTTTTCTCTAATGATTTTTATGACATTTTTCTTTTGTTTGTTCTTAATTTTTTTTGTAATTTATGTGTTTTTATTGGGAATTTCTAAGTATTTCGTGAGTTTTGTTTTTCTATTATGATTTTATGCATCTTAAGTTTTATTGGTGTTAATTTGTTAGGTTTGTTTCTTTTTGTATTTTGTGTTTGCATTTTCTATCTTCTTTCTTTTCTTTATTTATCACTTATGTTTGTTTGCTCTTTTCCAAGTGTATTTTTTTTATTTATTTTTTCTTTTGTGATTTTGTACTCATATGTGTAACGTGGTTTTGTTTCTTCTCTTTTCTACCTGTGTTTTTAATGTCTCACATTTTCCTCTTTGTTTTTTTGCACCTGATTAGGAAGTTTTCTTGTGTTCATCTGTATTTTACAGTTTTTAAAATTTCTTATCAAATAGCTAGATAAAAAAAAATACTTTTTGTCACTTTATATACATTTTCATATCCTTGTTGTCATCATAGAACAAGCTATCTACTTTTACACTGAAGGAGATGGAGAAAAGAAACATGAGTGTCCATTACCACACTTGTACACTTGAATCTCCCCAACACACTTTCCCCAGCATAATTAGTTACCCTAGCATGGTCTCTTCAGCATACAATCTCCCCAGCATATAATTTGCCTGTCTTTCAGGGCTGTGTCGACTCGCATGGTGGCTGGGATGTGGTGGTTCTTCACACTCATCATGATCTCCTCATACACAGCCAATCTAGCTGCTTTCCTCACTGTGGAGCGCATGGAATCCCCTATTGAAAATGCTGAGGATCTTGCTAACCAGGACAAGATTAAATATGGTTCAATGGCCACTGGCACCACCTATGCTTTCTTCAGGCAGGTTGTGGAAGGAGCATTTGAAAATAGAGAAGGGAAGGCTTGCAATGAGATAAAGAAAAAGTTGGTAATGTTGAAGAGGGTGGAAAAGAAAAGAAAAAAAAGTGCACTATTTAGATCAGGGTATAGAAATAAAGAACTCAGTAATAACAGTTTATATAAAAGAAGAAAAGGTTGTAATGTGATAAGGGGAAAGTCAGCAGTGGTGAGGAGGATGACAAAGGGCCGCCGTGGTACAGTGGAACCTTGCGTGCTTTGGGATCCTAGAGGTCTCCAAGCGCACGGGTTCGAATCCTGTCCACGGTCTGAGTGTAGGTTGGGCTTCCTCACTCAGGGCAACAGTTTCCTAGCGGGTGGGCTTTAAGATAGGAGGTACCCTAAAAAGTATCCCCTTTAGCCCATAAATTCCCGTGAAAAGCCCACATGGTTTAAAAAAAAAAAATTAAGATGGAAAACTCAATACTGTATTTAGTAATTAAGGGGAAAGAAAGAAAAGAGTCAGTATTGGATTTGGGGATGGTTTGGAATGGTCACAAGGAGATGAGAAATGGATTGGTATGTGAGAAAAACAGTTAAGGTGAAGTGAATGATGCACTAAATAATTTAGAGTAGAGAAAGAAATAGCTAGAATTACAAAAGAGATAGTGCTGGTATTCCAGATCAGAAAAAAAGACTGAAATTAGGAGAAAAAAAGTTGAAAATTCAATACTATATATTGAATTTACTAAAACCATTCTTGAAAATAGGATATTATCGGTCAGAAGTTGAATATGTAACAGGGTACATAGTACGTACTCACTTTCAACACATTTTGGCTTCTTCATTCTCTACTCCTCTGATTTGCTAAGAACCTGTAAGTTGTCAGGCTTTGTAAGAGGACAGTCAGATCACAGTTCTGGACACCTTCACTATAATATACAGAAATTCTAAGCTTTAATAACAATCTATGGAGTCTAACCTTGTACAAGAAAGACAGATAAAAAGAATATATTTTGCAATTTCTAGTCAGTAAATTATTCAAAGATGGCCTTAGAACAAGAAAAGTGTCTCAGAATAGTTAGTGATAAAAGAATGTGTTAAATAGAAGTGAAAGTTATGGGAAAAAAAGAAAAGACAGCAGGGGTTCAGATGATTACTTGACTTCACATTTGCCTGTCCACCATCCCTCACCTCTATTCTCCCTCCACCCTCACAGAGACTCAAACCTCCTCACCTATAGAAACATGTGGATCTTTATGTCTAACACCAAGCCTTCTGTGTTTGTCAATTCAAACCAGGAGGGTGTCAAGAGAGTACAGGTGAGTTTATGTATTTATCTAGTTGTATATTATAGAGTTGAAGCATGTGTGTGTGTGTGTGTGTGTGTGTGTGTGTGTGTGTGTGTGTGTGTGTGTGTGTGTGTATTTACCTAATTGTATTTATCTAATTGTAACATACGGGAAAAGAGCTATGCTCGTACTGTCCCGTCTCCATATCTACTAATGTCCAGCTTTTTCTTAAAATCATGAATATTCCTTGCGTTGACCACTTCCACGTCTAAACTATTCCATGCTTCCACCCTTCTATGAGGGAAGCTATATTTTTTCACATCTCTCCTATAAGTGGCCATTTTTAGTTTTTTCCCATGCCCTCTCGACATTCTTTCATTCCACATACACAGATCTTCCCTATCCATTTTTTCCATGCCAATCATCACTCTGTATATTGCTATCAGGTCTCCCCTTTTATCTTCTGTTTTCCAGGGTCGGAAGTTGCATTCTGTTCAGTCTGTCTTCATAAGTCAAATCTCTTAAGTCAGGCACCATTTTTGTTGCAGCCCTCTGTACTTTCTCTAGTTTCCTTATGTGTTTCTTTAAGTTCGAGCCCACTGTATTGTTGCATATTCAAGCCTTGGTCTTATCATTGCAGTAATTATTTTCTTCATCATTTCTTCATCTAAATATACGAACGCCACTCTTATGTTCCTCAATAAGTTCAATACTTCTCCAATTATTTTGTTTATATGTCTCTCTGGCGATAGGTCATTGGTAATTGTCACCCCAAGGTCTTTTTCTTCATGACTGGTTTTATGTCTTCATTTCCTATCTTGTACATACTCCTGATTCTTCTTTCACTCTTGCCAAACTCTAATTTCTTGCATTTTGTCGTGTTGAACTCCATTTGCCATGTACAGCTCCATTTCCATATTCTGTCCAAGTCTTCCTGGAGTAGTTCGCAATCTTTGTCACATCTCACTTTTCTTAACAATTTTGCATCGCCTGCAAATAGGCTCACATAACTGGACACCCCATCCACCATGTCATTTATGTAGACCGCGAACATTACTGGTGCCAACACTGATCCCTGTGGAACTCCACTCTCCACCAAGCCCCATTCTGATGGTCTGTCCTTAATTATTGTTCTCATTTCTCTTCCTACCAAAAGTCTTCCATCCATTTTAGTAAACTGCCATGCACTCCTCCTACCATTTCAAGTTTCCAGATGGGTCTCTCTTGTTACCTGATTTATAAATTGTGTGTGTGTGTGTGTGTGTGTGTATTTATCCAGTTGTAGCATATGAGAGGGGAGCTATGCTTGTGCTGTCCTGTCTATGTTATCCAAAAAATTATCCAACTTCATCTTAAAGTTATGTATGGTTGTCGCTTTAGTCACTTCTCTATCTATTGCATTCCAAGCCTCGATAGTTCTGTGTGGAAAACTGTATTTCTTCATATCCCTCCTGCATGTGCCCTTCTTCAGTTTCTACCTGTGTCCCAAGTTGCTCATCATGCATTACCAAATCTTCTCTGTTATACTTGTCGATTCTTTCTTTCTATCAGTCTAAATGTTACAATCAAATCTCCTCCCTTCTTCTCTGTTCCAGGAACATCAGATCCAATCTTAACAATCTTTCATCATAAGGGAGGTCTTTCAGAATTGGAACCATCTTTGTTGCAGCTTGCTAGATCCTCTCTAGCTTTTTAATATTCTTCAGGGTTGGTGACCAAACCATTGCTGTATATTCCAACCTTGGACATATCATCATCTTCATCATATCTTCATGTGTATGAAAATGCCACTCTTATATTGTTGAGTAGATTACAAGTTTTCACCACAGTTTTATTTATGTACCTTCCTGGTGACATATCATCCATAACAATTACTTCTAAGTCTTTCTCTGTGTTTCTTTTCTGAATGTTTTCTTCCCTCAACTTATTAACTCCGACTGGTCTATTTTTGCTTTTACCAAACTCCACTATGCTGGATTTTCTTGCATTTAACTCCTTTTTTTTTCTTACTCCATCTGTCACAGTCCTCACTTTCCTTCACTTTTTTCAGGATCTTTGCATCATCAGCAAACAGACGTGTAATTTTTTACCTCTTCAGCCATATCATTTATGTATACTGTAAACACTACTGGAGCCAAAACTGATCCTTGAGGAATTCCACTGTAAACTCTTTTAAATGTAGTTTTGTCTCTAATGACAGTCCTCATCTTCCTGCCCTTCAGAAAAATCCTCCATCCATGCTAGCAATCTTCCTCCTATGCCTCCTTCTTCTCTAAGTTCTCAAACAAGTCTTTTGTGTAGAACTTTGCTGAATGCTTTCTTCAGATCCAGGTAAACACAGTCAGCCCATCCATTCATCTCTTTCTTGTATTATATCAATAACTCTTGAATAGAAACATATTAAATTAGTTGTACATGAACATCCCTTCCAAAAGCCAAATTGTTTGTCACTTAACAAATTACTGGTCTCAAGATACTTCATCCACTTACCTTTGACTGCACTTTCACACATCTTAGCCACCAGACTTGTCAATGATACAGGTCTGTAATTCACTGGATCCTTCCTCTTACCACCATTGTAGATTGGAACTATATCAGCTCTTTTCCAGTCTGCAGGGACTTTGCCTTCTCTTATCAAACAATTTATGATAAATGCTGTATATTCTGGCACCGTGTGTATGTGTGTGTGTGTGTGTGTGTGTGTGTGTGTGTGTGTGTGTGTGTGTGTGTGTGTGTGTGTGTGTGTGTGAGTGTGTAATTCACCACGTGTGCCTGCTGGTCACCCAGTCAGTCTTCCCCATTACGGAGCGAGCTCAGAGCTCATAGACTGATCTTCGGGTAGGACTGAGACCACAACACACTCCACACACTGGGACAGCGAGGCCACAACCCCTCGAGTTACATCCAGTACCTATTTACTGCTAGGTGAACAGGGGCTACACATTAAGAGGCTTGCCCATTTGCCTCGCCACTTTCCGGGACTCGAACCTGGACCCTCTCGATTGTGAGTCGAGCGTGCTAACCACTACACTATGCGGTGTTTAGTATGTGTGTGTGTGTGTGTGTGTGTGTGTGTGTGTGTGTGTGTGTGTGTGTGTGTGTGTGTGTGTGTGTGTGTGTGTGTGTGTGTGTGTGTGTGTGTGTGTGTGTGTGGGAGAGGCTTGTGGTGACCATTTGTGTGTTTATGTCTTAAGTTTTCACTATTGTTGATAGAATTGATTGTACATGATTGATTTTTTGGTAATTCTCTCTCTCTCTCTCTCTCTCTCTCTCTCTCTCTCTCTCTCTCTCTCTCTCTCTCTCTCTCGCTCTCTCTCTCTTCAGGAATCCAATGGCAAGTATGCCTACCTCATGGAATCTACATCTATTGAGTACGTTATTGAGAGGAATTGTGACCTCACCCAGATTGGCGGCTTGCTGGACTCCAAAAGTTATGGCATTGCTCTACGCAACCGTAAGTCACAGAGAGCATTGGCTGGCACTGTAATGGGAACAAGTAATCAGAAGTGGAGACAGAAACATGTTGCCTTTTGAGGATATAAAGTAAAGATTTTATTCCTAGACTAAACAATATGTAACATTCTTATCTATCAAGGAAGTATCATGCTGTTATTCTCTATTGAGTGTTTATATGTGTAATTCACCACCATCACCACCACGGTCATCTGCTGGTCACCCAGCCAGCCTTCCCCATTATGGAGCAGGCTCAGAGCTCATAGATCGATCTTCAGGTAGGACTGGAACCACAACACGTTTCACACACCAGGAAAGCGAGCCCACAACCCCCCGAGTTACATCCCGTACCTATTTACTGCTAGGTGAACAGGGGCTACACATTAAGAGGCTTGCCCATTTGCCTCGCCACTTTCCGGGATTCGAACCTGGACCCTCTCGATTGTGAGCTGAGTGTGCTAACCACTACACCACAGGATGTGTGTGTGTTTCATTGTTTATTACTAATCCTGTATATTTCCCATGCTATTTCTAGTTTCATGTACTTTCATTCTTATCTCTCATTTTATTTTTCCTCCACTGCTACTATGCAATGACCATTTTCACAGCACGCTTCCACCATCACCATTGTGCTATTCTGCTTTCTCCTATACTATCTCTATCATCACCATTTTGCTATTCTACCATATCTCCAACATTTTCCTACATCCTCCCTACCTTCTCATCACCTCATTCCTTCCTTTACCACCACCACCACCACCACCACCACTTACCACCTCTCTCCCAGTGTCTTCCCACTAACAACACCCTCCCTCCTACTAACCCCACAGGCTCCCCCTATACCAGTGCCATCAGTGGTGCCATCCTCGCCCTCCAAGAGTCCTCCACCATTGAGTTACTTAAACGCAAATGGTGGAGTAACCGCAAGGAGGAAAAAAAGTGTAATAATAAGGTAATGTGCTATCTCTCTTTTCATCATCATCAGCACACTGTAATAGTAAGGTAATGTGCTGTCTCTCCTTTCATCATCATCAACTCACTCATCTGTTTTTGTTCATATATACTGTTCACATTATTATTTTGTTTTTATGTATACTTTTATTCATGTTTTTTAATTTTGTGTTTATGTATGTAAGTTATCCTTGTCCATTTTTTGCAGATTGTCCTATTTTTTTTTCAATTGTCCGTTTATTTATCCATTTCTTTCATTCCTCTTATTACTGTCCTTCATTCCACTGGAGGCTGAGTAGGTCATGATTCATGGTGGTTACTTGGTGAGACTGATGGTGCTTTCTCTTCAACCCCAGCTATGGATTGGCCCCAAGCTGATATGTCTCCCTTAATCACCCTTGAGCAGTCAATAGGCATTAGCCCAAGCCTTTCCTTTTCATTCCATCTCCATGCCTTCTTGCATCTATTTTTGTATCTATATTTATGTTTGTAAGTTACCCATTCCCATTTTTTTTAATCCTCCTCTCTCTTTTCATTTATCTTTCCACTTCTCTTCTTTCATTTGTCTTTTCACTGTCCTTCATTCCACATCCATCACCTGCAGTAACCCTTCCACCTTCAGGCTCCACCTACAAGGGCAAGCTAGATGAGGCAATCTTGACGCTGCAGGAGAATGGAACACTGCACATTCTGAAGGAGAAATGGTTCAAGCAAAAGAGAGGGGGAGGGAAGTGTAAGGTAAAGTAGAGGGAAGGGGGCTCACTGCTGTGCTGCTGACTGACTTGAGCTGGACAGTGAGTCAGTGGTGTGTTTGGAATACAGTTGCTATTACTAACCTGCATTTGACAATCTCGACCTACATTGATAAAACTGCGGATGATTTTTATAATTTTGTTTTATTATTACCTGGTGTGTTTCTTTTATTGGTTAATCAAAGAGAAACTTCTGATTATTATTGCTACAATTTATGACAGATTGTTAAGTGTGCATGCCTGACTCAGTTATTGTAGCAGTGAGTGATGAGTGGTTAACACCTGTGTGAGCATCACCTCATGTAAGTAATGGTTGTTCAATGATGGTTGAGCAATGTGTGGTGTAACTTGTTCTTTAGGTTTTGTTACAGATGTTAGTGGAAAGGCTGCGTTCTGATGGCGACTTTTATTTTTTCATATGTGATATGGATTTTTTATAAATGATAATACATTTTTGGTTTCAGTTATATATTATAATGGCATGACAACATTTAGGTCATAATTTCTGTTCATATGACATTTGGGAATAAATTTTTATGCAAAATGTCTTGAAGTGGAATACAAAACCACAACAGTAATGTAAAGGAGAATTATTCATGTAGACATATTCCATCTTTATACTCTGTAGAACAATATAATGAATTGTGGCAATAATTATGATACATGCATAAAAATAAAAACTTGGAGGAAAGGAGAAGACAAACACTAACAAACACTCACCACCAACAGGAGGAGGCAGGTGGGAGCAGCATGGCCAGTGAGCTGAACCTGTCAAACGTGGGTGGTGTGTTTGTGGTTCTGATGGGTGGGATGGGGCTGGCCCTGGTGGTGGCCATTGGGGAGTTCCTCTTAGAGTGCTGGGACATTGCCAAGGAGGACCAGGTGAGTGGCAAGGAGCAGTATGCCGTGAGTGAGATGGGTGTAAGGATAAGGGCAAATAATGGATAGTACTAAAGAATGAGGAAGTGCAATAAATTAAGTAAGGATGAGGAAGAAGAAATGAAAAAGGAGTAGGTAAGGAAGGAGAACAAGGTAGAAGTGATAATATCTTGGTGTTCACTGTCTCATTGCAGATTCCACTGATGAAAGTGCTAAGCAATGAGTTACGGTTTGTCTTCAAGTGTAGAGGTTCCTCCAAGCCGGTGAGGAAAAAAGCATCGGAGTCGGAGGCTGCCAGTACCAGCAACAACATCTATGGTTCTGATGTCTACAACTACACCAACAAGAATAACTTCACTTGATTGCCGGATGTGACGTCACGCCATGACGTCACAGAAGAAGAGCTCGGTCAGTGGGCACTGCCTAACTACATCCCACCTCCACCCTCCCCAGTCATTCATGGCAGCACTGCCTCTGCCCAGGGCCACTGCCACCACCACCACCACCACCACCATCACACCCATGTTCCTGAACCTTCCAGTCCCCACCACCACCACCATTCCACCCCTCACACATCCTACACCAGCCACTGTACCACACCCTGCAACCACAACAACTCCTCCATGTCCTACTGTGTCCCCAGTCGAGAGACATCTCCCTCGGTGAACCACAGCGAGGAGACGTGTGACGCAGCCAGTGTGAAGCAGAGCAAGGAATGGTCATAGGCAGCCAAGGATGGCCCTGCTGCTTGTCCAGAGAAAGACATGATATTTCCCCACACTTTTGATTAAGAAAAGATAGTGGGCATATATTAACTCTAAAGAAAATACTAGGTTTCTAAACACCTTGAACATAGTATGTAAAGTGATCAATGGATTCTAAGTCTATACTTGTCAAAAAGTGTAAATATGTCGTCAGAATAGCAGCTTTGATCTAAAATTTTTTTTTCCACTTCAAAGGTGAAGAATGAGACACTTTACATCTTTCCATTAGTTTATGACAACAACAAACAACAACAACAACAACAACAACAACATTTTCTCACTATACCTAGTGTCCTCTCCTCTTTTTCCCAATGAGGGAACACTGTAAACATCTTTGTTTCAAACCAGCCTTTATGAAGCAGCTTGGCTATCTGCTTCTGTATGCTTACAAATGACATCAGCTTAGCACAGTAGTACTGTAATATTAGGATCAAAATATATTATACATTCCAAGTTCTGAAATTTGCAATGCTTTGTTTCAGAAAATATTGTTTCACTTATAATTCAAATCTTTAGAAAAAGACACATGTCCAATAAGGCAGAATGCTGCCTGCAGAAAAAAAAACAGCAAGTCATGGAGGACATTATGCTGTGTTAAGTAGTATTTACTGGCACTGTGATGCCATGCCACTGTAGCAAACTCAAAACATGATGTACAGATGAGAGGACAAGATGTTAGTGTACAGCGCAGAACACCAAGGACCACTGAGGGTAACACACCATGTGTCCTTGATGGTGTCCTTCTATAGTAGACTGTGCCAGCACACACACACACACACACACACACACACACACACACACACACACACACACACACACACACACACACACACACACACACACACACACACACACACACACACACACACACACACCTTTGGGAACTCTAGAATTATTCAGTGCTTAGGCTATGATGATAATATTTTGCTATTTAGTTGTTGAGAAATCCATTTGTGGAGGTATTTAAGAGTGTGATAGGAGAGAGAGAGAGTGCAGAGGCTGGACACCCTCACTACCTCACCCTGTCAGTCCCACCCTGTTCCTTTACCTCTCCGAGCTCTCGTGAGTCGTGGCTTTTGTTATATCATGGGACTTGTTTGGGCTATGTAGTGTCACTGTAGTACTCATCCTGGTGAGCCATGGAAGGTGAGCCATGTTTGTGCCACACAGGTGGCTTGGCAGCTGTGTTATTTTGAGAAGAGTCGCATCAAACCTAATTCTGGTCCACTATGCACATGCTGTCATGTCATACACATGCTTAGTATTTCGTTCAAGTTTTCTCCTGCATGTGAGTGATGGAGTGTACATCACAGTGACATAAATATACTCCCTTTAGGGACTTTGGATGTACAAAGTACATTATTTGTAGGATGTGTTACATCCCTCTGTACATATTTTACAGTACACTTTGCTTTAGCTGGAGATTGAACAGCAGTGTGCTGAGATCCACCAGTCTAAGTTTTACTGTTCCCAGTGCTGCAGACACAGGCTGTGTATCTGTGTGGGTTATAGACTTATATTTTCAGATTATCTTTGTTGACTTTTAGAATTGCACAAGGTGCAGTTGTTGAGAAGGTGATATAGCTTTTTTTTATGTATATATTACTCTTATCTTGGAAATTTAACACTTGTCATGTGACATCATATGCTGTGTCATAATGATACAGATATCACTGATGTTTGTGTAGGGCAGCCTAAGGCTGTGTTACTGAGTACATTTGTTTGGCCATTTTATCACAATTTCATCAAGGAATCAGTTCATTTCTTTCATATTACTGTAGGTTTTTTGTGGTGTGTTGCAATCTTTGTTGTAATAGACAACAAGATAAATCTCACACCTATCATCACCATTGCCAGCAGTCACCACTGTTACTTCCATCATGGTAGCGGAGACATCCTTCATCCCATCATTTCTGTTTGCAGTATTGTTGTTAAGTTATGGAATTAACTTGACTTCTTAACCTCTAGTCACTCAAAACTGTTCATCACACTTGCAGCATTCTAGTGTTATATGTAACAACAATTCCCAGTAATATCTTAAGAGCATAATACAAAGTTGTCATTATTGTATGTCCCATTGCTGTTGTGTATTGTGTAGTTTGAAGTGTATCTGGGTCTTATAGTTCTCATGTGCTGTGTGTCTTGGAAACCTTGACAAAGGCAGGAAATTAAGTATGGAGATTGTCAGTTATGAGTTATTGTATATAGGTAGTTAGTAGAGGGACGTATGTGAGCTGTGGAAATATTTGTAGGTATTAGTATGTACATATATTCTCAGAGCATTTAGAAGAATATCAGTTTAAATGTATATGTATCATGGGCAGATCCACGGTGTTGTAATGGAACCATGAATGTGGCAGTGATGAGCGGGTGAAGAAAAGTGGCACCAGGGAAGACATGGGAGGTCCGCCACACATGTCAATGTTGTAAAGGTGGGAGTGTTAGTCCATGCCACACCTGACAGGATACACACAAAATCATGAGTTTATAGAATCAATTCATTCTTTTGTCTTGACTTTATTGTTTCCACAAGTTTTCAACATTGTTTTGAAAAATTGAATTAGTATTAATATATGTTTGTATAGAACTCACAAGTGTCAGTGTTTAAGAAAGTGCTTTGTATATGCTGTACCTGCATACACTTGTCCACAGACACCTTGGATCTGCTTCTGGCAATACATGTATATACTGATTGCCTGCCTGTACTCTGGGAAGGATCCAGGGTAGCAGTTGACACAAAGAATGATGGTGTGATGAGATCAGTGGATGCATGGCATGAGAAAAAACTTGTAGAATTGATTGTCAAGGGATTGACAAGAAATACAAGAGAACATGTTATGTCTTGACTGGAAAACTGTGTATGGAGTGTTGAAGACTAAATAGATGAATGGGAAGTGTTATGAGCACAGGTGGGTGTTATTGTGATGAATTATTGCAATAATTTATAGCGGTAACCATATTGGGTTATTAGTTATCTTATAATAGTTTTTCCTGTGTTAACAATTTGTCCCTATCATTGATACTTTTGGCCCTAAACTAGTGGCCATTGATAATTTTAGTTTTCTGGAACTTGAGTATGTTGAACTTTCAAAATCAAATCTAAATATTTTACTTAAAACAGTGAAGAGACTGGATAAACATCAAATTTGAATCTTTTCAAATTTTTAAAGGTAAAATGGAAATAAAAATTTGGATTTCTTGATTTTCTTATGTGAAATATATATAAGTATTTTTATCACTAGGGTCAAAATTTGGATTTATCAATTCATTGGTTATTGAGGGATATGTTTATTCCCAGTTATTGATTGTCAGTTATTGCCAACAATGTCCTCTTTATTGGTTATCGTGATATTTTTTTTTATTGCGCTTTGCTATTGCTATGAGATGTGACATTTTCAATGTAAGCAGAGCAATGTGTCCTTGGTTTGTCAAAGGGTGAAACTGATGGTGAAGAGAGGTGAGTGAGAGACATGAGTGAGTGAAGTCTCCCTCCTTGGGCCTGAAGGTCAGTGTCATGGCTTGTGATAGATATGCTGCACAACCCCAAGATTGATTTATAAATATTGTTCATTGAGTTTTTGATGTACCTTTGTATATTGTCACAGCTTTTATGATGCAGTCATTGCACTGGATTATAAGACAATATACATATAATTTGTTATATGTAATTGTATGTATACTGTATTTCCTCATGGGAACGAATAGTTATGGAATAAGTGCTTGTCTGTAACACGTGTTTGTGCAGTATAATTACAGGCAACCCCCGCTTAACGAAGGGATTACGTTCCTAAAAACACTTCGTTAAGCGAAACTTCATTAAGCGAACTGATTATAACAAGTTTAACCCCTGACTTGAACTTCCATTGAGAGTAAGCAAAGCGAGAGTGCATCATAGTACAGTGAAAGGTTTAATGAAAGTAAAAATTATGAAGTTTAACATTTAGGCAGTTAAATTTAATTTAAGTCATTAAAATGTACACTAATGTATGTATGTACATAACTTTATAATGTTGATGATCTTAAATTTATGAAGGGAGGGAGAGTGAAAGGGGAAAGACACTAACCAGCAACCTGTGGAATGTAAACAAAGGGCGCATCATGATACCGCATTCAAAACTTAAGTACCACATTTCCACAAGGCTTTCCATTTTATCTATTGTAGAGTCACGAGTTCAGGTGGTTCTTTTAGCTTGCAAGGAAGATACAGTCTCACCAGCCTTCTTAATAGTCTGCTGACTTGAAAATAAAAGAGGCAGTATATGGAGTCAAGATGGTGGCCAGCAATGCTATAGTTTTCTCGCCTCTCGTGTCTGTGAATAATATCCAGCTTCACATCGAGAGTAAGAAACTTCCTGGTCTTAGGAACGCTAGGTCACATTGCAGAGCGTTTTGGTGCAAAGTTGAGCGAGTGAAGACGAGCTGCTGCTGACGCTGTTATGGGAGTGAGTGATGCGTGTTGTCCACGAGAGGCTTGATCTTGATCTTGATCTTGATTCTACAGGTGTCCCAGGATTTCTCCTGAGACAGGCCTTAGTATTTGCGGCTCCTGGTGTATTCAAAAGCTTGTCGGCTTGCGTGATACGGCAGGGCTTTCAAACTTGCAAAAAAATACCTGGATCAAACATCGTTAAAGCGAGTTGGGTGTTCGTTAAATAAGCAGATGGTAGTAAAATGAAACCTTCGTTGTAGCGAAATTTCGTTGTGTGAACCTTCGTTAAACGGGGGTTGCCTGTACCTCTAATGAATCATCACCACCATTATGCCACCACCACCACCATTTCCACCTACCGTCTTTTCCATCATCACCCAGAGAGTTGGTGCAAAGTGATCACCTTGGTACATGTCCGCCACATAAAAACAGACGGAATGAAGGTGGAACTGAGGAATAGAATATATGGGAAAGACTCAGCTGCAGTGAGGTAGAAACTTAATGCTATCAACATTGTCCACAGTGTAGTCTAAATAAGGATTAACGTGCTGATGAGAATGAGGGTGACTGGAGGCCACACATTTGAAGTACTAGTATTAAGCACATATCTTTCCAAGGAAATGTGGAGGCTCTTTCAGAGATACATATGAAAAAAGATGCACATAAAGTTACAGTATGATAAAGTTCTGTCTCCTGTTTCTGTCTGCTACATGGATTGATTAAGGATAACATGATGGAAGAAATATGTCCAGAGTTGCTGTGAAATATGATTATCATTTTAGTAAATCAAGGCTTTTCCACACATACTTCAAGAAGTTCTAGAATAATGTTGAGAAGATGCACATTATATAAAACATGTACTTAATGGCAAGCTTAAATGTATGCATCTTTATTACATCAAGCATTTAAGAATACAGGTAAAAACAAAAATTGAGAGGAGCTATAAATCCATGGAAATTATATATCCCTCTACAAATGCATGTCCGTCATCAGCCTGAAGATTGGGTTCAACTTATTACTTTATTTTTAATGTCAGTGTAGCAAATGGGTGGTGGAATGGCCTCTATTTTATTGTTGTCTCCCTTCCTGTTGTCTTTGGCCTCCCTTCATGACCCAGTGCTCCATATGCTCTATTTCGTTTTCTATGTGCTCACTATATGGAGTGTTGCCTCTCTTGTAATATACGTTGATAAATAAAGAAAACTGAGCCATACTTGTGAACTGCTTAGTTTATTCATGTTTGCTATGAGTTGGAATTATAATGTAAAAAAGGACTACCACAGAAAAGTTCTCGATTATTTGTTCAGTGAGAGTTATAAACCGTGTCTAGGTTATGTATGCTTTATTAGCTGTATTGTTACGTACTCCCCTTACATGCCGCTTTCTAGGGCCACTCCTCAGCCCCCACAGCACAACAGTTACACCAAGACAGGACACGAGATACTCATGAGCGTGGAGTTGGTGGCAGGAGTCAGTAGTGAAGTGGCACGGGCACGTCAGGTAGGAGTTAAACTCACAGGGAAGACCTTACAGGTAGACAGAACAGACAAACACATGGGAAAAGGAAATGCACAAGGTCAACTTATTGGGTTTATTCACCATAAACCTCCATCTGCAGATACACACACGATAGGTATAGAACGGCACATGAACAAGGCACGCACCTCCACACTCCACACTCCATCGTCACTTTCGTCAGTCACTGGTACACACAGCTAGGTTACGCACGTCCGACACGTCCTCTTGCCAGTGAGAACAAGGTAAATACTATCACAGCACAGGAGACTCCCTCACTGCCGGTTACACACCAGCAGGCGTGATGCAGAGGCGAGGGCCCCTCATGGTGATGATATCGGAGCATGGCCCAGCTCCCATAACTGTCCAGTGTCCATACCCTGCCCCTCGGTCCGCATGGTGCAGCTGTTCTTGTCTCAAGCAGCACAATACAATTGCTTTCCTTGTTCTCAGGAACAGTCAGACAAGACAATCCACATGAAGGGAAACAGATGCGTCCTGGCGTGGTAGCTGGAGTCTCTCTCTCTCTCTCTCTCTCTCTCTCTTTATCTGCATGTTCTCGGTCTCCAAAGCGTGGCCTCTTTGCCACTGCCAGACAGGGTTGCCAGATGGTCGTCATGAGTTGACGGCAAAATTTCACCCTCATACGACCAAATCGGCCCAATTTTTGTCAAATTAGGCCAAATTTCACAAAAAAATCGGCCACGCAAAAATATTATAAGCAATAAAACGTTTCACAGTAAAACATGTAAAATAAAGTCACGTACCGAATATACAACACATGATTTTATGAAGTTACTATAGAGGCTCATAGACAAAATAAGAATAAGGAAATCATTATTTCAATACTTACCAATTGTAGGTCTAAGTTCTAGTTGAAATGTGCCAGAACATCAACCTGTTCTTCCTGGTCTGTTGTAGTACTAATATACATGTTGGTAGAGTTGAAGAGTTCCAGCATGCGGGCTGTAACTTTAAAATGTTTACAGCATTTGTCTTGGAACTGAAGATGCGAGCGAATTCGTATGATGGCATCCAACATGTCAGTGTGAAGGTGATTTCTTGATTTAGTTTTTACATTAGTCACCGTTGAAAATATTCTTTCAACCACTGCGTTGCTAACAGGGGTTGTTAGACAAGCTAAGGCATAATTCTTTAAAGACATATTTCCCAGATGATGTCTTGTACTGCTGTACTTTAGACCAAAAAGATACTGAATCTGACGGAATTTCACCATCAAAAATAGGCTCTTCAGCCCATGCGACGTGCATTATTTTCCTGTATGCTCTTCAATTATATCTTCATTGCAGCTACGTAGGTGAAGCAAGGGTAAGTTTACGAATGGTACACGTTCCACCTGGCTCAATACCTTCCTTGGAGTAAGTGCGCTTAATTCTTTAAAGATATCTTTTGCCACTGGAAGTCTCTTCTCGACCTGAGCCAAAGCTTCTTGTAAGAAAATTTAACATCTTTCTTTGAGTTCGTCTGTTTTACCGACATCAGCAGAATAATTTTGCCTGGTTAGGAAGGTATTCAATTCATGTGCAAATTTAGCACCATAGTCCACCTTATGCTGAGGCAGTGCTCTACCCATTCTGTCGAGAACTCAGCTTTGCAACCTCTTATGATGTAGAACCAATTCTCTAAGTAGTTCTTATGGGTCACCATCAGTTAATTGGAAGTGTGCATTAACCCTCTCAAATTCTGTGACAACTGGTGTGACAAAGTGAAAGTACAACTCATTAAGAGGATCTTTAAGCATGCTGAGGATTTCTCGAGCCTTATAGCGGCGAGAGGCATCTGCTACAGGTAATACAGCAGCAAAATATTCCTGTAGTTCTTCCCAATTTACTAAAATATTGTAGAGTACTTTTCCTCTTACAAGCCACCGTGTATTTAATTTTTTTTTTAAAAGGAAGAGGAGTTCCACGTCTTTCTTCATTGGGATCCATTACAAGAAAAAGTTCCTTGTAGTTCTCTCTACGGATGATGCTCTTACTAAACCACTTAGGAATTTCATGCAAAAGATATCCAAGACTAGATGGAAGTTTATCAAATGCTTTTTCAACACAAAGAGATAATGAGTGGCAAACACACTTGTTTAGCTGACAATATGGTGATTGCTGCCTCACTCTGGACCACACAGAGTTGTGTTCTCCTGTCATTGAGGATGCGCCATTACTTGCGAATCCCACACAGTCAGGCAGCGTTAATCCGATCTTTTCGAGTAAAGTGGATAGTGCTAAGAATATATCACTGCCTGTAGCACTAACAATTGGCATCAAACCTACAAACTCTGTTGCAATTTTGCATCTGGACTCACTGAAATACCTAATTACAACACATACATGTTTGTTTACTGACAAATCTGTTGCCTCGTCAATAAGCACAGAGAATTTCTTACCCTTTACATCCTCCTTTAATTCCTCCAACAAGGCAGGAGAGACAACCTTAGAAATCAGCTTAGTGCACTTGGTACGATGAAGCTTGATATTTTGCAATTCACTTCTTCCATTTCTTCTGATTATCTCTCCAAGATGGTCAACACTAGCTGTACTATAATGGCATGAAATGCTACAGCTAGCTCTAGTTCAACTCGCTTCTTCTCATCTTTGCGCTCTTGTGGAGAGAACATTTCTCGCATTCCTTTGCAGCCTGACGCAGCTTTCACTCTACTTTCATGCCCTTTACGATGTTAGTTTTGCAAAGTTTGCAAAATGCATTTTCACTTCCATCACTTGCCCTCTTGACCCACACAAACTTCTCTTCCCATGATGAATTGTATTTTCTGCCACTGTCGTAACGCTCTTTCCATTTTGAAGAGGTCATGCTTTTTCAAGTAATGGAAAAAACTGAACAAAATCACGCTTTTCACGACTGAGAATTACAGACATTCGTACTATGGAGGCAGGGAAGGACCACTGCTGGGATACTGCTGCTGCTGCTGCTGCTACATCTCGCATTCTTGCTCACGCGACACGTATAGATCCGGTTCCATACTAGTATCATAGTACGTTTGGTTTCTATTTGGCGATGCAGACCTGCCGATATCGGTAAATAGACCAATTTTTGCCGCTATTGATTAATTTCTGCTAAATTGGGATCGGAAATTAGCCAAATTGCTTGGCCGTAGAAATTCCCATTCTCTACGGCCAAACATCACCATTCACGGCCAAATTTCACAAATTTGGCTGAAAAAACGGCCATCTGGCAACCCTGCTGCCAAACAAAGCGCCCCATATGTCCCTCTTCCCGCCTGAGATCACTCGCATTTCCCACCCAAAGTTATATCGTTCCCCATGGGTTGTGACTGCCTCTACACCTGATCTTTTCGTTACAGTATTAATAGTACGTATATGTATTTTTAAAGCTGTTTCAATATTTTTTTTTCTTTTATATATAATTTTTGATGATTATGATACCTTAAAGGCGGGTTCACTTATCTCAAAATACGACAGAAAATGCTAGCCGCTACTGTAGAAGTATTGACAGAGCCCTGCAAGCTGGAACACCTTCACAGATAGCAGCTGGGAAGTCGGCTGGTTAGCCTATATTATAAGAAAAGACTATGCATAATTTCTATCAAATTGAATTATAAGTATTCAATCCTCACCTCCAACAACACCCTGCTGAGAAGGAAAGTCATCAGAGAGTGGCAGCTGTCTTATCGAATGTAGTTCTACGAAGTTTTTTATTTTTTATTTTATTTAATTTTTTTTTTTCTGTCCAACTAAATTTTCGGATTTCAGACGTACTTGCCCCTAACTATCTCCAGCATCATTGCCTCTGGACACCACATGTTCAAATAGGGTAGTGTTTTCAAAATTTCCGAAAAAAAAGAGTACACTGCATTATGACACAATATATATATATATATATATATATATATATATATATATATATATATATATATATATATATATATATATATATATATATAACTGAATTATAGGGAGGCGGTAGCGTAATGGATTAGGTTTAGGTAGTGAGCATAGGATCGGGCAGACGTCCACGCGTAGGTTCGAATCCCACCATATACCGCTTTGAAGCTATGCCATTAGTCGAGTGGTTTAAAGTTACCTACATGTCATCACCATGATACCCAGGTTCTAGGTGTTACTCCAAAGATGCGCTTAGGTGGTGATATGGACCCTAGTATGGATACCACTATAAATAAAATTGCCTGCGCTACTAATGGGCAGAAACTGAACAGCGCTTCCCACATATACTCTTCAAGTATGCCTACAGGCGCTATAGGCCTTAACGTGAAAAAAAAGGAATGTAAATAACGTTCACTTATAATGAAACACAAAAACAAATAGATCTTACTGCACAAATAAAACAGTTGTGTTCTCAATTGTACGGTATTAATATTTGTCTAGGGTATTTTATTTGTTTATTTATTTATCAGTTTACTTAATAATCTTATTCTTTTTATTTTTAATTTGTTTTTATTTATTTGTTTATTTATTTATTTATATTTCCCTTGTCCCATGAAAGGAAGACAAAATTATGCGCGTCCAGTGTGAGATTGGAGGAGGACAAGGTGCTAGCTCAAAAGTAGGACTACGGCTAAATCCTTTCAATACGATGACGGCAACATAGGCGTCATGAAGCCCCAGTACCATATAAGATGACGCCTACGTAGGCGACATATTTCTATTCTGTTTCTTCTTCTATTGAGTTGTTCCGTGTTGATTATATATTACGCAAAGACGCTGTATGCTGTCCTTGAAATCCTGTTGCTCCTCCCACCATCCTTGTTCTCACCAATCACAAATAATGAGCTACAATATGCACCGCCTTCTTCCCGCCTTGTCTCTCTCTCTCTCTCTCTCTCTCTCTCTGACACCGAGGCGCCGAGTCGCCGACACATACGAACATAAGAAAAGAGGGAAGCTGCAAGAGGCCGCCAGGCCTATACGAGGCAGTGTGTTTAAGCTACGTAATTCCATCTATCATCCCCATCCATGAACTTATCTAACCTTCTTTTAAAGCTCCCTATTGACTCAGCCCTGACTACATGCCACTATGATCGTTCCACTCATCAACCACTCTGAAAACTAGTTTCTTCCCATTTCTTTCCTAAACCTGAATTTTTCAAGTTTAAACCCATTATTTCTGGTTCTGTCCCCGCTACTGATCCTAAGAACTATATTTATGTCCCCTTTGTTAAAACCCTTATACCACTTAAATACTTCTGTCAGGTCTCCTCTTAACCTACGTCTCTCTATGGAATGCAGATTGAATTTTTTCAGTCTCTCTTCATAGGGAATATCCCTCATTCCCTGTATCTTTTTAGTCATCCTCCTTTGCACTGACTCCAACAGAGCTATGTCCTTCCTGAAATGTGGGGACCAGAATTGTACCGCATAGTCAAGATGTGGCCTGACCAGCGCCAATTATAATTTTAGTATTACTTCAGGACTCCTGCTTTTAAAGGCCGGTTCACACGAGCAATGTTTCCCTATGGTGGGGAAACATTGAATGAATCCCGATACTCTATTCGCCTTATTCCTGGCCTCTATACATTGCTTCCTTGTACCGAGATCAGAGCTAACTGTACATTTCCCATCTATCTGTCCATTCTTTCATCCTATCCAAGTCTGCCAGCAAAGCCTTGGCATCCGAATTGGATCTAGTTAATCTACCTATCTTTGTGTCGTTTGCAAATTTACTAATGTCACTATTAATTCCACTATCCGAGTCGTTGATATATATTAGAAATAATAATAGCACTAAAACTGAGCTCTATGGCACCCCACTAACTACTTCTTCCCACTCGGAATTAGATCCATTAATTACTACCCTCTGTCGCCTGTCGTCTAAGCACGCTTTAATCCAGCCTAATACTCTACCCTCTATACCGTGTGCTTTAACTTTTTTTAAGAGCCTCTGGTGAGGCTTTACTGAAATCTAAGTATAGAATGTCATAATTATCACCCTTATCTGCTGCCTCATAAACCTTACTATATAAGCTCAACTCGACTTTCTCTTCGTAAATCCATGTTGTGTTTGATTTATCAAGCCGTGTTTGTCTAGGTGTTCCCTAATGTTTTTCGCTATTATTGATCCCATTAATTTACCCACAATATTGAAGTTAAGCTGACAGGCCTGTAATTAGACGTTAGAGTTTTATCCCCCCTCTTAAATATGGCAACCACATTAGCTTCTCTCCACATTATCGGTACTTCACCTGACTCCAGTGACATCCTAAAAAGTACCGCTAGAGGCTCGCTGGCGACTTAATTGCATTCTTTTAGAACCCTTGGATATGCTTCATCAGGTCCTGGTGACTTGAATTTCTTTAGTTTATTTATCTCCTGTTCTACCATCCCCTTAGTTATATGAATATCGGTCAGCTTTTCACTATCCTCCGCCCTAAATATCTGTTCGCTATCTGGGATTTCCTGTGTGTTCTTCTGGGGGAAGACAGTTAAAAATTACTCGTTCATAATTCTACTAATCTCTTCCGCAGAACTAACCATCACCCCATTTGCTGTCCTTAAGGGACCTATTTCTTCTCTGTTTTTCGTCTTGTATAACTGAAAAAATCCCTTAGGGTCCGTCTTTGCTTGGCTGGCTACCCTCAACTCATATTCACTTTTAGCCTTCCTCGTTAACCTCTTAACTGTTCTTAATAATTTATGATATAGTGGCCTTAAAGCCTCATCTCCTGCCTTTAGCATCTTATATATATATATATATATATATATATATATATATATATATATATATATATATATATATATATATATATATATATATATATATATATATATATATATATATATATATATATATATATATATATATATATATATATATATATATATATATATATATATATATATATATATATATATATATATATATATATATATATATATATATATATATATATATATATATATATATATATATATATATCTCTCTCTCTCTCTCTCTCTCTCTCTCTCTCTCTCTCTCTCTCTCTCTCTCTCTCTCTCTCTCTATATATATATATATATATATATATATATATATATATATATATATATATATTTATGCCCTATGCATCGCTTTAATCTGTCTGTCATGCACTTAGGGTCGTTGTTTTGTGATTTTATTGTTTTATATGGAATGCTTTAGCTATCTGACCCTCATGTATTTTATTTAGAAAGTCGGTGTAATCTCACCAACCCTCAGCTGACTGGGATTCCTCCCATGTTCTAATCCAGCTTCTCCCCACCGCCTCACTCTCTATCTCGCTCTGACTTCGCACCTCATTCCCCTTCTCTGCTCCTGCCTTCCTTCTACCTAACTAGCTCTGCCTTGCCTTTGCCAAGTGACTCCTTGTAAATGCTTCCTTAATCCCTCGAAATTAGCCTTCCTGAAATCTGGTACTTTCCTATTGTTCTTTTTTCAAAAAATTTCATGCCATTTCAATGTATACCGTGTTTCTTTGTGATCACTGTTATCTAGCTGGCCACCAACCTCCATCTGCGTAACTGCCTCCTCCCTGTTTGTCAGAATTAAATCTAGAATATTATTTCCCCGTGTGGGTTTTAAAATTACCTGCTTTAAAAAAAGTTATCCTGAATGACCCTAAGAAACTCATCTGCTTCCCTCTTACCCACCATCAAGCTCCAATCAACATTCCTATAATTAAAATCCCCTACCGCACATACCTGGCTGCTCTATTTATTTCCTCCCATAGGGAAGAGTTTATTTGGTCTGAAGCATTTGAAGGCCTGTACACTAAACCCATTACTAATGATTGAGACCCGTCCTTAACCCCTTCGCTCCGGATGTTCAAAAAGCCCGCCTGGATGATATACGGGGTGCTCGGCCGCGCGCGGGAGCTTTGAAAGAGTTTTAGGAGAAGTTTTAATGTTTGCTCTAATACGTCAGGAGCTAATTATCTGATTGAAAATCTGTTAGTGCCGTGAGAACGTTCGTAACTTCTGATGTTATCAGTGCATCTTGGAATGTTGACTCTCAAAGTTTTTAGTTATTGACTGGTGAAGAGATGGCAACTTGAAATTTTCTATATATATACTCTTTATTCGGCGTTCAGAATCGAATTATAACTTGTTTTGCTTGTTTTTTTTTTATTTTGTTATGTTACTACAACTAATAATGAACCGACTGATATATCCATGAGGATAAATGCAGCCTTCGAGGGAAAAAATATTGAAATTGAAAACAGCACGCTGGAAACCTGAGCCGGCATGTATCTGCTTGTCGCCTCCGTATATTATGCTGCTAATTTTCAGTCAACATGTAACGGTCTCTCTCTCTCTCTCTCTCTCTCTCTCTCTCTCTCTCTCTCTGATTGTTTTACAGCAATGGATAAGGAGATTCATGAGCTGAAAGTCCTCATTACATGTATCCCGTATTCGCAAAGCAGCATACACGACGAGTCAACATATACCCGCTATGCATAATATAAATTGCGTCAACGCGAAATGAAAAAAAAAAAAAACCGAAATAAAGAAAGGGGCAAGGGGGAAAGAAATAGAGAAAGCTGGTGATTGTGTACAGGAGGAAGAATGTCGAGAAATTGTCAACAAAATATAACTCTGTTATCATCAGTTGAGGGTGACTAGCCGCTCCATCACTATGTTGAAGAGTAGCGGGGATAGTATTCCGCCTTGGGGAGTGCCATTGTCAAGAACCTGCTTGTCAGACGATTTTCCCTGGAAGGTCACAAGTATTTCCCCTCTCGTGACGTAGCTTCGAATCCAGCGGAGCAGCCTCCCTTGCACTCCTTTCGAGGCTAGCGTCTCGAGGATGGTGGCAGGATTCACGAGTTCAAAGGCCTTCTCTAAGTCCAAGAAGACGACCACCGACGGGTGCTCATCGATTGTGCTGAGGAGGCCAGCCAGATTTTCTGCAGTTCCCACACCCTTGGTGAAGGCAAAGAGCTGAGGATGCAGAGGCCCAATCTTGTATTCCAGCCACGAGCTCACGAGCTTTTCAGCAGTCTTGCCCAGGCAACTTAGCAGGTGTATTGGGCTGGGATTCGTTGGATCCTTGGACTTCGGGATGGGACGAACGTTAGCTTTCTTCCAATTGTTAGGCAGTCGACCCTGGCGCCAAGATGCGTTGATCAAGGAGAGTAGCGTATTCTTGGTCCCTTCGCCGCTGTTTCTTATCATTGTGTAAGTGATTTGGTCTTCACCTGGTGCTGTTTGTCGTCCCTGCTTCTCCATAGCAGCCAGTTCTTCGTAGGTGAATTCCGCATCGTGATAGCTGGCTATTTGGCAGGCCTCCTCAACGAGATTGGTTCTGTCAGCTAGTCTGTCTTCTTGGATCCTCTTTGTGGCTTCCGGTAGCCGGGCGGACTCTGCTCTGTTCCTAAAGAGAGCGGCTAGTCTCTCCGCCTCCTGTTGTGGGGCGGGGTGAGGGGGAGCTTTTCGTCTGGCTTTTCGGTTGCCCTTTTTATATGATCCCAGAGCTGTCCTAGGGATGTGTGTTCATTGAGCGTAGAACACCATTCTAGCCATTTTTCTTTTCGGATTTCCCGTAGTCTCCTGTCCGTTGTTCTGACCGCTGCCTGTAGTGTTTCCCTGTTG
Organism: Portunus trituberculatus; assembly: GCF_017591435.1. Classification (NCBI taxonomy): domain Eukaryota; kingdom Metazoa; phylum Arthropoda; class Malacostraca; order Decapoda; family Portunidae; genus Portunus; species Portunus trituberculatus. The sequence goes on from NC_059284.1 coordinate 1,693,472, forward strand.
TCAGGGGTCCTGTGATGTCGGAACAGCTTTCTAACAGTATTGACTCAAGCGTAGAGTTCCTTTACCTCCTTATCATAGTACCAATGGTCCTTGTAATGACGTCCGCCATAAGAGGCCTTTGGGCACGACTTGTCCAGGGCCGCGTGGAACGCCCTTACTACGTGTCTCTCTGCCTCGTCAATGTCTTCTGGGGGGGATGTAGTGTGCACTCCAGTTGTCTAGTTCTTGCTGGAAGAGGGTCCAGTTTATTTTCTTCACGTTCCGTCTTGGCGGTGGTATTGGTGGATGATTAGGGGCTTCCTCTTGTAGGATGACTTCAACAGCAAAAAGATCACTAGTTAGCGTTGGGTGGATGCTCCATTGAGTTTCTGGGTACAGGTCGGTGGATATGAAGGTGAGGTCCAGGGTACTTCCCCTTGTGTGCGTGGCTTGCGGCTCAGTGAGAAGAATAATTTCGGGCATCTGTTCGAGTAAGTTAACGAGTTGTGTCCCAGGTGGGTTTTGTTTTCCGAGCCTTGGGTTGATGCTCGGATGATGAGCGTTGAAATCCCCACCTATTAGTACTGATTCATAGTGAACCGTACTGAACAGTTCACCGGCAGTGAAGTCGACGTGTATATTCCTGTATACATTGTAAACAGCCACTTCCTTGGTTTTGGTTTTTACGTGTACTCCGAGTACTTCGTTCCTCTGTCCACAATCTGGGGGGTTGCTGATCTTAGTGGCTGGAAGATTATTCTTAACCAGTGTGGCCAGACCATGTTGTCTGTCCGTTCCGGGGAGAAGGAATGTCTGGTAGCCCGGCATGCTATAGTCTATTCAGTGTCGCTCAGTTGAGTTTCTTGTAACAGGAAAATGTCGATCCTTTCTATGCCTGCCGCTGCCTTGATGTGGTGCGCTCTGGTCCGCAAACCATTTACGTTCCATTGCAGGATTTTAATGTTGTCGTCTTCGTGAGCCATGTTGTAAAGGAAGAGTTTTTGTCAGCTTTTCTGTGTGGCCTGTTTTACTTCTGGTTCGTGGTGCTTTAGGGGAAGCGCCGGGTTGGGGTTGTTGTTGGTCAGAGGGTTGTGTGTCACCATCGCTGCTGCTGATCTTGCTTACGTTGACTTCTTCCTCTATTTCTTCATCGTCTTCTCCTTCTGTATCGCCGGTAATGGTGTTCGCGTCTTCTTCTTTTGTATCGTTTTTTTCGGTGTCAGATATAGTGTTCTCGGGATGATCATTAACTTCAGATCTTTTGTCGTCAGCATCAGCGTCTTCAGTGGTGAACGAGGGAGGGGGGCATAAGTTGTTACTATTTCCAGGGTGGACTGAATAAGTGAACTTATGCTGTTTTCCATGACGGAGGTGTCTACCTGTGGGTTTAGTAGTGCTGCCAGTCCTTTGAGTAGCATCTTTAGACTCTCTTGCGTAATTGTGATGACTCCTCCGGCGGTGGTGGCGGTTGGTGGGGGCGCTGCTTCTTGCCATGATGCTTTTGTGGCGGCCGCTGAGTCCGTTTGTGTGGCAGCATTCGTGGTCCTCCTGGGTCGTTGTGGTTTGGGGGCTGGTGTAGGTGCTGAGGCGGGGGTGGAGACCGAGGTATTGGGGTCGGGCCTGCTGGAAAGTCCGCTGGGTCATTCAGTCGAGGTGCTTCAGACGGTAGCTGTTGTGGTTGAGATGGCATAGTTTGGCGCTGAGACTGCATGATGCTGCCCCTGATGACTTGTTTCCTAGCAGGACAATTCAAACTCCAAGCTGGATGGTGGCGACGGTAATTTGGGCATTTAGCCTCTGCAGAGATGTTCTCGTTTTTCTTCCTGGCGAAGCACTCCTCTGTATTATGACGCCCAGAGCATACTGCGCATATATAAGGCTTGGTGCAAGTCTTCTGATGATGGCCGAACCGTTGACACCGATAGCATCTTAGCGGTTCTGGTGTGTAGGGCCTGAGCTGATACCTTCCGTACCAATTCAAATCAATGGTATCGCCGGGGAAAGTGCCTCTTGCTTTTATTAGGACTTGGCGCGTAGTAACTGTCCTGTCCTGCTCCCTGTCCTTCAGTTCACATCGCTCGGCCTCTATCACCCGACTGTCCCGTGTTAGTAGGTGAGGTTCTAGACCATGTGGAAACTTCATGACGATCCATTTACGTACTCTGTCCTCAGGGTCAAGAGGCTCAAGTAGGGCCGGTTAGTCATTGAGTGAGTTAGTGGTGGCCAGGATTTTCGCTGATTCTTCGTTGAGTGCTGTGATGATGACCTCCCTTTTCACGTTTGGACGTACCTTGAGCTGCAGGTTGGGATGTTCTTGTGCCGATGCATCCACAAGGTCGAATCCAGTCCTGAAGTGTTCGTTCAGGCTGACCTTGAACCTGCGAAGGGTCTGGTTACATTGGGTGTAGCGACTTAGGTTGACTTCCTCTCCCAGAATCCGCAGCTTCTGTCTACGTTGATCACGGTTCCATCTTCTCAGCCTATGCTGCTCCTCGCGTCCTGGTTGGAACTCGTGGTCATTTCCTCGTCCTCTCGTGGTCCATCGTTCAGGTCACTTCTCGTAGCCTCGAGTGGCTCCTCTAGGGGCAACCCCTGCTGTTGTTGCTCCATCTCCTCCATGGTGAGTACTGCACAGCGCGTGTACTGCCCTAGCAGCACCTCCCTGCTACGCTGGGAGATGCATGCCCTATGGTTGGCAGGAAGTGCCACCAGCTATCGTCCTATCCCTACTTTGGCCCTGAAGTGGGGGACTTGGCTATGGTAAATAACACGGTAAGGAACACACCCTGAGCTAGGCTCGCCTGATGCCTATTGACAGTAGTAGGGGGTGCCTGAACCCAAGGTCTCCTTCACCCACGCCTCTATAGACGCCCCATCAAGGCACTGCCGTTAGGGTTCGGGATTGTACTGATCAATCAAAAACAGAGTCGCTATGGGTAGATATTAAAGCCGTGACGTCACAATGTAAATAAAACCGCTAGCAGCTGGACAAGACCAACCCGTTGGTTTTGTTTTGCGGCTAAATTTTTCACCTGCTAGGCACCAAAATCTATCCGATAACTCTAGTGGCTAGCATTTCCATCCGGAAACTGACACATGTGAACTCGCCTTAAGGGATGGAATCTCAATAGCTTTTTTGTCCGATTCGCTATCCTAAGCCAGTATCCCTCTCACAAAAAAATAAATAGATGAATAAGAATAAGTAAAAGTAAGATAGCAAAAAATATCAAATGTACAAAAAAAAAAAAAATGAAGTAATGGGAAAATAAAAAGGGTAAGGAAATAAATATCAAACGTAAAAGAAAAGGAGTAAAAGGAGCATAAGAAGTACCACTGACACACCACAAGTATATAGTGTATAGTAAACAAGCGAGTGGCTGGCTGGCTGCACGTGCTGTGTGTGTAGTGGTGAAGCAAGACTCTTCCATTTCCTCCATGCTGTAGGTTAGTTGCCGGGATTGTAGGCTAAGCAGGGTTGTTGTAACAGTGTTTGGTTGCCTGTGTCCGTATGAACTTAACATTTCTTTTATTTATTTCTTTTATTTACTTAATTATTTATACTCATTGTGTGGCGGATCCAGTATAAAGGATTTGGAGGGGCTAACCTGAACTCCTGTAGCCCCTGAGATTTGTGGAGGTTCTTTTTTTTTTTTTTTTTCAACTCAGCAAATTTGAAGGGCTTTTTTTTTTTTTTAAGAAGGTATATGCAGAGTTATTTTGTGAAATAAAAGCAGTAACAACTTATTAATATGAATGAATAATTATATTAGTTTTGCTCAATAAGGACCAATAATAGTATTTTCAGAAAGCCTTGTTACATTGTTGTACCATATATACGTATTACCTTGCACCATATACAGTATATACACCTTCACTCATGATAAACAGAGAGAGAGAGAGAGAGAGAGAGAGAGAGAGAGAGAGAGAGAGAGAGACGTTGGGGACACTGCCATCATTTCTGTTTTTATCTCAAAAATAAACTTCGAAACTATGAAGCTTTTGGATATCGAAACAGAATGAATGGAAGGAAGGTAATTACATATGAAAATGAAGGAAAGAGATTTAATAGATGTGAATGATATGAAAAGGAAAAGCATACGAGACAAATTTGAGACAGGACCGAAGCATCGACATCGAGATTCAAGCCCAAGAAACACACCTCAAAAACATCATAATAAACAACCACATACCCAAGAATGAATACAAGTAAATCATATAATTCATCAACATTTTTTTATTTTCATTTTACGTACCAGCAACCATTATACTTAAAAGGGAAAGAATTAACATATTTAGGTAAATGGTTGCTTAAGTTTCGGTTCTTAACGCGTTAGTGTTGGCTGGGCAGTGGTGGGGTGATTGCTGCGTTGCATCAATTTTGACGATATTGCTATTCTCGTCAACTACTTGGAATTAGCACTACGACTGGGCGCAGGGAGGAGAGAGCAAAGGAGAGTGAGTACCAACCTTGGAGGAAAGATGAAAGGAGAGGCTATGACATTCGTGGAGGAAAGATTAGGGGAGAGTCTTTTTTTTTTTTTTTTACAGTGCCACCTCTGCGAGGTGACGTGGAGTAGGGGAGAGGTTGTCAGCCATACTTACATAGTAGAGGGTGGACCCAGTGGGCGGATCCTATTTGGTGGGCGGAGTTATGCAAATCCTCCGTAAAAGTTTTAGTTTTTTCCCTTAATTCTTCCATATATCATGTGACGAGTCGATACTAACATAATTGAACGGATAACAACTTGAATTGCACTTACAGGTTTGAGAGAGAGAGAGAGAGAGAGAGAGAGAGAGAGAGAGAGAGAGAGAGAGAGAGAGAGAGAGAGAGAGAGAGAGAGAGACAGAGAGAGAGAGATTCCCCTTCTTTTATTCTTTTACACTGTGAAAAGTAAATGTTTCTTAACAAACATGATCTGTAATTTTTTTACATTTGTCATCTACACTAAACGTCTTATCTCAGACACAGATATAGCATTATATGTAGTGTCTATGATTTACTATAGTAGGAAAATAAAGATGTGCACAGGAGAGAGAGAGAGAGAGAGAGAGAGAGAGAGAGAGAGAGAGAGACAGACGCATATGTGAATGACGAGAGACAACTCGTGATAAGTTGTCTTAACATTCACATTAATTTCAGTAATGCAATACTATTATCAGTTAGTGTTAGCACAGGTAGACGAACAGAGCACAAGGGGCATTGCTAAATTTCAAGTAGCTTAACATACAGTATACAACATGCGGCCTCAAAATGTCTCGGAATTTATATTTTGTGCGCTCACCCTCTCCCTCATGTTTCCCTCACTATGGCTTTAGAACTGGTTCCCAAACCTTTTCCTGTCATTTCCCCCTGCACCCAGTTCAATCCCCCAGATTTCCCCATTCATGTGTATGAGAGAAAGAGCAGTTAAAACACACTGAGACTATTTATTAATTTATTTTTCAAATGTACAAATATACTGATAAACTTATAGTTACAGAGTAAAGTGGATAGAGAGCAGCTAGTAACAACTAAGCATAGCCATACAGAGCGGTCAGTAACAGATAAATTAAAGGACTTTTGATTTGACTTTGAGATTTTTTAGTTAGTAGGTAGTGTAATTATTTCCCCCCTGGTAGCTTCAAATTTTCCCCAAGGGGGAAATTTCCTCAGTTTGGGAACCACTGCTTTAGAGGAATCAATGCTCAGGCAATCACCAAACAATCATGCGGATACAAGCAAACCCCGCATAACGAATGGGTTAGGTTCCCAAAAAAGTTTTCGTTATACGAAAATTCGTTGTACGGGATCCTAGGATGAGTAAAAAAAAATGAAATAAAATAAAATAAAATAAAAAATCCGAACCCGTCGAATTCGGACGCGGCAGTGGATAGTGGTGAGTATGGCAGTCGCGCTGCCTAAACCCACACTGATGTTGCTACATCCCCTTTTTCTGACAGTTTCTTTTACCTATTTTCCAAGGGTTCAAAGGTTTAAAGAAAATAAAAATTGTATAGTAAATTAGCAGTTTATTACACACCAACTGTATATTATTACATTTACATACTACACGTACATATAATTCAATCAGAATTTGATAGGATTTCCATAGCTTCTGGTGAGTCCGCCCTTGGTGAGTCAGGAACTGGCGAGTGTGGTTTTTCATATGAAGTTGACGGCACTGGTGAGGTTGGTGTTTGTGGCATAGCCATGTCACTTGAAACAGTTGGTGCTGGTCAAACTGATGATCGACTTGATGTGGATGGCCTGAAGAAGGAGTCGATGGATGACTGCGTTGCCTTCCTTCTCTTTGTAGTTAACATTTCATGGAAACACGCGAGTGCCTTATGGACTTCATGCGTTGCTGTGCCACTTCTCGCTGAATTTGGGTCCACTTCTTTCATTTCTTCCATAGCACAATCTACTTTATTTAAAAACTCCTGCAAAACTTCAGGGTCAGCACTCGTTCTTTCACAGGTTCGCTGTTTTCATGGTGGACTCGCTCCTTCAACATTTCATTTAATTCTTTATTAGAAAGGGGTTGACTGTGGCTGTCTACCAGTTGAAGCAGAGGCTTCAGCTTCAGATCACCCTCGGCATTACCGCCAAGTGTAAGAGTCAGCCGATCCTTGGCTGCTTTAAAACCTGGTGCTTTCTTTTCTTCCTTAGAGATGAAGGTTTTCGAAGACATTTTCTTCCAGTATAGACCAGTTTCGTCCAAATTAATCACTTGTTCACTTGAGTAACCACCATCGGAGATGCGTTGCTGAAGGACAGGCAGAAAGGCATCGGCAGCAGGGCGATCGGCACTGGCCGACTCACCTGTTAGTAGAAAGAAGATACACAATGCCGTGAATATATTATAATTTTTAAAGAATTTATTATGTGGTGATAACTTAAAAATAGTAACGCTATGAAACACGAAAGAAAAAGGAGAAAATTACCTGTTGTTTGCATGTTGTGCAGTCCAGCTCGCTTGCGGAAACGATCAAACCAAATTTGCACCAAAGGGAGTCTTCGACTTTTTCTCCTCTGGTAGTTTTGCTTGAATGTCGTCCCAGAGTGACTTTGCTTTTGCACTGATCAGTGCTAGGGATACAGGCATACGGCGACGTGACTGGTCATTTACCCACATCTCCGATAGTGATTCCATCTTCTCTAATGCAGGGTCACGTTTACGGGTGGTTCTTTTCATTTGAATTATAGATACCGTGTCTCCAGCCTCTTGATGGAGTCTACTGACTTAAAAATAGTTGAGATTGTGGATGGAGCCACTCCATGATGCTTGGCAATGCTGTTTGTTTTCTCGCCTCTCTCGTGTCTATGGATAATGTCGAGCTTTGCGACTTCCTTGTCTTCTTGGGTACATTAGAAGACGAGGCAGGGGTGGACGACATTTATGAACTCTTTCAACACAAGCAACAAACGTGTTCACTGCCGTCCCTTGACTGAAAGCGTGGGAACAGAGGGGAGTGGATAATGCGAATTTTGTCCACTAGAGGCGCTGGTATACCGAACTCAAGAAACTGTCGCCTTGCGTGATTCGGCGGCATTTTCAAACTCGGCTAAAATTTCCCCAATAAACATTTCGTTATAGCAGGGTTTGGTGCTCATTATATGATTTAAGGGTAATAAAACAAAACATTCCTTGTGGCGAAAATTAGTTGTGTAAACGTTCGTTATACGTGGTATGCCTGTACAAGCATTTCAAATATCAATACCACAGACAAAAACGTTTTTACAAACACAATTTACAGATCCCACACAGTAAATCGCAAACTGCCTGTGTACGTACATATGCTACAGCAGCCAGTAGTGTGTGTGTGTGTGTGTGTATTCACCTAGTTGTATTCACCTAGTTGTAATTTTACAGGGCCTGGGTATCATACTCGTGTGGCCCCGTCTCCATATCTACACACATCCAACTTTCCTTTAAAACTATGCACACTCCTCGCTGACACCACCTCATCACTCAAACCATTCCACACCTCCACACATCTTTGTGGGAAACTATATTTCTTCACATCCATCAAGCATATTCCCTTGGCTATCTTTTTACTATGCGATCTCGTAGTTCTATTTAAGTTTTCCTCTCTCAACATCATTTGCTCATTATCCACTTCATCCAGTCCGTTCAACAGTTTATAAACCTGTATTAAATCTCCTCTTTCTCTTCTTTGTTCCAAGGTAAGCAAATTCATTTCTTTTAATCTCTCCTCATAGGTCATTTCTGCCAATTCCGGAACCATTTTTGTTGCCATTCTCTGCAATCTCTCCAACTTCCTTATATGCTTCTTTTTATAAGGGGACCAAACCACTCCAGCATATTCCAATCTTGGTCTAATTACCGTACTAATTAATTTCTTCATCATATCTTTATCCATATAATGGAAGGCTAATCCAATATTTTTTTATCAAATTATACGTTTCTCCAAACATCTTATCAATATGAGCCTCAAACTGCCCATGGTCTTGTATTATCACTCCCAAATCCTTTTCCTTTTCCACCTTTTTCAACACTACTTCTTCACCCATCTTATATGACCCTCTTGGCCGTCTTCCACTCTTCCCCATCTCCATCACATGACTTTTGCTCAGATTAAATTCCATTTCCCACCTCTTGCTCCACTCCCAAATCTTATCCAGATCTGCCTGTAAAATTTCACAATCTTCTTCACTCTTCACACACCTACACAACTTCGCATCATCCGCAAACAAATTAATATAACTGTTTACTCCTCTGGCATGTCATTAATATATACAAGGAAAAGTATTGGTGCCAGCACTGAGCCTTGTGGGACTCCACTCTCCACCACCAACCAGTCCGACTTTGCATCCCTTATTACCGTTCTCATCTCCCTCCATCTCAAGTAGTTTTCCATCCACTTTAACACTTTTCCTTTCAGTCCTCCATAAATCTCTAATTTCCATAGCAGTCTCATGTGAGGTACCTTGTCAAAAGCTTTCTTTAAATCCAAATATACACAGTCCATCCATCCTCTCTCTCTTGTATTTTGTCAACCACTCTTGAATAAAAGCTCAGTAGATTTGTTACACATGACCTCCCTTTCCTAAAGCCAAATTGATGATCCGATAATAACTTATGATCCTCCAGGAACCGTATCCAATATTTCTTTATCACCCTCTCACAAATCTTACTGACCACACTTGTTAGAGACACAGGTCTATAGTTAAGAGGCTCTTCCTTACTGCCTCCCTTATAAATGGGCACCACTTCAGCTCTTTTCCACTCTACTGGTACTTCCCCTGTTTCTAATGAGCACCTTATAATATCATATAATGGATCAATCAATTCTTCTCTACACTCCTTCAATAATTTTCCTGAAACTTCATCTGGTCCCATCGCTTTATCATCTTTAAGTTCCTCCAACATTTTATATAACTCCTTTTTAGGTATCTTAATGTCCTCCATGTGCACATTTCCTTGTACATTCTGAGGCTTTACAAACATTGTTTCTTTAGTAAATACTTGCTGAAACCTATTATTTAGCAATTCCGCTATATTCTTAGGGTCATCTACTATCCCTTGCTCTCCTTTTAATCTTTCAATGGACTCTCTCTTTTAAGTTTACCATTTATGAACCTGTAAAACAATTTTGGATGTTCCTTACTCTTGTCTACAATATCTTTTTCAAATTTTCTTTCTTCCTCCCTCCTTACCCTCACATACTCATTTCTCGCCACTCTATAATTCTCCTTATTTAGTATATTCCTGCTCTTTTTCCATCTTTTCCAAGCCACATCTCTCTTTTCCTTAGCCTTAACACAAGTTGCATTAAACCAATCCTTTCTTCCTTCCTCTCTCGGTTTATACTTTGATACAAATTTCATAACACCTTCTTTATAATATTTCATAAAAATCTCATATTTTTTTTGCACTTCTCTGATTTGTAACATCTCCTAATCTAATTTTCTGAAATAATTTTTCAAACTTTCTGTGTCCATCTTTCTATAATTTAATCTACCACTCCTGTATGTCTCGTCTTTCCTTCGCTGTGTTGTTGCTATCTGCAACAACACAGTGTGTGTATTTACCTAATTGTATTTACCTAATTGTAACATACGGGAAAAGAGCTATGCTCGTGTTGTCCCGTCTCCATATCTATTAATGTCCAGCTTTTTCTTAAAATCATGAATATTCCTTGCGTTGACCACTTCCACGTCTAAACTATTCCATGCTTCCACCCTCCTATGAGGGAAGCTATATTTTTCCACATCTCTCCTATAAGTGGCCATTTTAGTTTTTCCCATGCCCTCTCGACATTCTTCATTCCACATACACAGATCTTCCCTATCCATTTTTTTCCATGCCAATCATCACTCTGTATATTGCTATCAGGTCTCCCCTTTCTCTTCTGTTTTCCAGGGTCGGAAGTTGCATTCTTTTCAGTCTGTCTTCATAAGTCAAATCAGGCACCATTTTCGTTGCAGCCCTCTGTACTTTCTCTAGTTTCCTTATGTGTTTCTTTAAGTTCGGAGCCCACTGTATTGTTGCATATTCAAGCCTCGGTCTTATCATTGCAGTAATTATTTTCTTCATCATTTCTTCATCTAAATATACGAACGCCACTCTTATGTTCCTCAATAAGTTCAATACTTCTCCAATTATTTTGTTTATATGTCTCTCTGGCGATAGGTCATTGGTAATTGTCACCCCAAGGTCTTTTTCTTCATGACTGGTTTTATGTCTTCATTTCCTATCTTGTACATACTCCTGATTCTTCTTTCACTCTTGCCAAACTCTATTTTCTTGCATTTTGTCGTGTTGAACTCCATTTGCCATGTACAGCTCCATTTCCATATTCTGTCCAAGTCTTCCTGGAGTAGTTCGCAATCTTTGTCACATCTCACTTTTCTTAACAATTTTGCATCGTCTGCAAATAGGCTCACATAACTGGACACCCCATCCACCATGTCATTTATGTAGACCGCGAACATTACTGGTGCCAACACTGATCCCTGTGGAACTCCACTCTCCACCAATCCCCATTCTGATGGTCTGTCCTTAATTATTGTTCTCATTTCTCTTCCTACCAAAAGTCTTCCATCCATTTTAGTAAACTGCCATGCACTCCTCCTACCATTTCAAGTTTCCAGATCAGTCTCTGGTGTGGTACCTTATCAAAGGCCTTTTTTAAATCCAGATATATTCCATCAGCCCAACCATCTCTTTCCTGTATTACATCTATCACCCTCGAATAGTAACATATCAGGTTTGTCGTGCATGAACGCCCTTTTCTAAAACCAAATTGACACTCACAAAGTATGTCATTTTTCTCCAAGAAGTCTGTCCATCTATTCTTCACCACCCTCTCACACATCTTAGCTACCACACTTGTAAGTGACACTGGTCTATAGTTCAATGGGTCTCTCTTGTTACCTGATTTATAGATTGGGACAATGTTAGCTCTTTTCCAGTCTTGGGGCACTACACCTTCCCTTAATGAGGCATCAATTACTTCACAAACTTTTTCTGCCAGTTGCTCCCTGCATT